>NC_048449.1:8374188-8466688 GCF_004353265.1 Vitis riparia
ATGACAAAGGTCTATCATTACCAATCAAGCATCTCCACAAATCATGGATGTGGGAGTCGTACAAACCAATGACAACTAGGAAAATCCCATGATGAGGGTAATATGCCCCAGTATAGGCATCTAGTGTGTAAAAGAGACAGAACTGATATCACCAACTAGATACTATCTCCATACTCAGGTTCTGCCAAACATCATTAGACTAAGCAGAAGAGGAACCAAATGTCACTCGAAGCATCTACCATAAGGGAAAGCACAACAACACCTATATTTCAACCAATTGCTAAGATCTACCCAACTGAAGACTGTCGAAGATAACATCTAATCTCATGGCCTCAGAGTGGTCTTATGACACGAACCGTAATGTAGGCTTAGGGTAATAAGGTGAAAGAAATGAAGGAAATCTAAGCTCAAGTACCCAATGATCAAACCCAATACCCTCGTGTATAAGATGTAATGTGAAGAAAAATCTCATGAGCCAACGAACTCGATAACAAACAATGGAAGTGTCAATGAAGAAATATAAGAGAAAAAAGAAATGGTCAGGTTATCAATGCAGTATGCAATGGATATGGAGAAGCTAATAAACCAAAGACGTGTATCAATGTAAGAAAGAAATAAATATGGAATAACCAGCATGAAAAGAGATGATGGGAAATGAATGAGAGAAGCGAGAAGATGCAAAGAATGATGATCAACTCATATTAGTGCGACCAAAGAAAATCATATCATCAAAGATGGAATGGTAGTGAAAACAGTGATCCGGAGACCTTAGTGATGGGTTACTCAATCCTCACATCCAATGTATCTCAACCATGATCCATGAACCGAAGGATCTCATAAAACTCTCACCAAACTGTTATCACTCTGAAAACATAAGCATCGCAAAGAGTGGATGCTCTCAAAAGGCTCACATATGAGGTCAATGATAGATAACCCAAGGAATAACCCCTCAAATACCAATGAATGCTCAATGGAACACACTACCATAAACAAACTTATTGTTACATTTTTTACTTTTTTTTTAGAACACTAATATCAATAAACCGAAACTCCACTAAGCAAAAAATAGAAATGAATAAACTCTCCTCAATCACCGATGAAAATATGAATTATATACAAGCCCCAGAAGTATGTTGACTCCAATCATTGACACATATATAAAGCCCCAACCTTGAGATCATCTCTCAAGCTAAGGTATCCAGATCAAAATCAATGGGTGGAATGAAGGGTGTGACATGACTACCTTGATGTACTAAAAATGTGAAAAGTCATTGATTAAAGAAAATAAAGAGAGTGAAACGAAGCAAGAGAAGACAAAACACGGAAATAGACGGAAAATGAACAACTATAAAACATAATGGAAATAGAATAGTAAGAAGATGGTAACAAGAAAAAGAAAATAGATCAAAGAGTTGAATCTCACGAGACTATTCAAGTAAAAGATGCATACACAACCAAGGGCCCCTACTGTCAGCCCCTTAGCCTCTTGACTTAACCATGGAGGAAAAAGCCTCATGGGTAGGCTTTGTATCCATGAAAGCCCAGGTAGAAAGCAAGGAAAGCCTGGAGGTTTAGTGGTTCAAACTCTATGGGCTATGTGAGGAGGTCGCGGGCGAGCCAGATGCGCACCGTACGCACGCACTGTGGGCGAGCCAGACATGCACCGTGTGCGCACCTGACTTAGGTGGTACAGATGAAGGCTGAGGGACTTTTGGAATTTTAATTTATATTTATTTATTATTCCATTATGTCTCTTCAGACATATTGATGTCTCCTCCAGAAACAATGAAAATGACTCGTATTGCTCTTTAAGGAGGGAGAAGGGTAGGTGACTCAAATGAGGGAGTACCAAGGGAAGCCTTAACCGCACCAAAGGGGTACCATGGCACAGCCTTGGGTGTGCCTGGGACACATGAACGCGACTCAAGCACGCACACATGGGCTCCACAACATGTGTGGTGCGCACTCCGTGGCCGTAACGACACGGGGCCTGGTGCGGCCTACCTCATCCTTGCGCAGGCACGAGGTCACCTAAACCTTGTACGGTGTGCCAACTGAGGAAGCCATGGGCGCAATGCCATGACCTGATGGGGCACCAGACAACAACTGACTCGCACCATGATTACCTACGCACAGCACAGGGGCGTAATGCCCTATGCATTAAGAGGGATCAACCATGGGCGCAATACCATGGCTTGTTGCTATGAAGCTGGATCTGACAGTGAAGCAAGCAACATGCCCAAGCCATGAGCACCTAAACATGGCACGGGCTCACACATCAGTGTGAGGAAGGCACACTAATGCACCAGTCACTTGGTCAGCTAGTTGGTGCACGTTGCCTGGCTCAAAAGGCCTTGATCAAAGACACGCTGATGGGCACCCGGTCACAAGAGGCACCTTGTGGGAAAAGAGACACCTTGTTAGGAGGACTCTCCAGCAGCTTGGTGAGCAAGACTTGAGGAGATAGCAGTGCAGCTAACTAGTGGCAGCTAGCTCAGACAGTAAGTGACCAAGTCAAGCAGTCAATTGACTTGCAGTTGGCTGAGGGCTGATGGTTGGTGCAAGTGGGTGGTTCCTATGCAAGCCACTATCTGGGTGGTGGGTGGTTTTGCAAGGCAGTTATGGGTTGTTCTGGCCAGTTGTATAACCCTCAGATTGGCTCCAAAGTTTTGAATTTGGAAATTCAAATATGTAACTGCAGGCTGAGTCTTTTAAAAGGGCTCTTGCAACCTTGAAACAGAGAGTGGGAGATTGGGATAGGGTTCTTCTCTTAATGCTTGGGTGTGAACATTGTACTCTAACTCAGGGGGAAAACAATTTTTTTCTTGTAAAGTGAATTAATACAAGTTAGGAAAGGTTTCCTATAAATGTTTGTGTCCCTGTTGCTTTACTGTTATCGTGATTTTACTTTGCTTGAGTTTTCTTTTACTCTATTTTTCTAAAAGCTGGGAAGGAAGGTTGGCTAAGGAAGGGTCCTTAGCACCGCGCACTAGTGAAAAATTTAGTGAGATCTTTAGGGGTGTGACAATTGGTAATAGAGCTCACACCAGAGATGGCTGGTGGTAATGCAATGGACGCCTTGCGAGAAATGATGACTTAGATGGAAGAAGCGTTGGGAGAATGGCCAGGTGAGGAAGACACTTGTGGCTTCGTGGGCAGAGCACACCATGGGAGAAATCCAAGTGCAAAGGAGTCTGCTAGAGACCCATGATAATTTCTTTGAGGAGAAACTTGTTAGGTTGAAATCAGAGATGTTGTCCCTGATGGATGACTTCAAGGGCACCCTGCAGTCCTATGGAGAGGACATTGCAGTCCTTAAGAAGGCTGTGTTGCAAGGGTCCGTCAGGCCCTGGAGCCCCTTCTAAGGTCCGAGTCCCAGAGCCTAAGGGCTTCAACGATAACAGGAACGTGAAGGAGTTAGAGAACTTCTTGTGGGACATGGATCAGTTCTTCAAGGCTGCTCACATTCCTGATGGTGAGAAGGTGTCCATTACCAGCATGTATCTGACTGGTGATGCCAAACTATGGCGGCAAACCAGGATGGAAGACGATGCAAAGTCTGGAAGACCCCAAATCACCACTTGGGAGACTTTGAAAAAGGAACTGAAGGATCAGTTCCTCCCCACTAACACTGCGTGGGTACCCAGAGAAGCGCTGAAAAGGCTTAGACACATCGGATCTGTGAGGGACTACGTCAAGAAATTTAGTTCCTTGATGTTGGACATAAAAAACATGTCAAAGGAGGACAAACTCTTTAACTTCATGTTTGGATTGCAAGAATGGGCTCAGACAAAACTTAGGAAGCAAGGGGTTCACCATGGCTGTAGCAGACTGCTTGGTGGACTACAAGATGGGTGGCGCCATCTCCACCATACAGAGGCCCAAGTCAAATGGAGATAAAAATGCTAAGGCTGAGGGCAAGACTTCTAAGAAGTCTGGGTAGAAGAAACAGAACAAGAAGCCTGCTACATGGGGAAAACCAGTGGAGAAGACCACAAAGTTTGTGCAATAGACCACCCAGATGGTAGGATGTTTCATCTGCAATGACCCTTATTGAGCCAGAGACTGTCCCAAAAGAGAGAAACTCTTAGCCCTTGTGACTACAGACGACAAGGGAGACTCTGACTCAAAGACCCCTCCTAGAGTCAACCCACTGCAACTCCTGAACGTAATTAATGGTGAGACCCCAATCCAGAAATCCCTAATGCATGTCCATGTCGTTGTAAATGGTGTGCAGGTGAAGGCCTTGGTGGATAGTGGTGTCACTCACAACTTCGTGGCCACTAGAGAAGCAACCAGGTTGGGATTGAAGTTGGAAGAGGATACCAGTCGGATCAAGGCAGTCGATAGCAAAGCCCAGAAGATCCAAGGTGTAGCCAAGAACGTCCTCATACAAATTGGTGACTGGAATGGCATGTGCAGCCTACTCTGTGTACCATTGGATGACTTTGACTTGATCCTTGGAGTAGATTTTCTCTTGAGGGCCAAGGTTGCCTTAATCCCACATCTTGGTGGACTGATGGTATTAGAAGAGAAGCAGCCTTGCTTCGTGAAGGCCTTGAGGGCGAAGGATGGTGGTAAGGGACAGTCCGAGATGCTATCTGCTATTCAATTAAAGAAGGGATTGAAGAAGGGCCAAGAGACTTATGTTGCAGCCTTGATCGAGATCAAGGAGGGACAGTCTGTGGAAGTCCCTGACTTAGTGGTCAAAATCCTTAAGAAGTTTAGAGATGTGATGCCTGCAGAACTCCCTAAGGAGTTTCCACCTCGGCGACCTATTGACCACAAGATCGAATTGCTGCCTGGAACAAAGGCCCCGTGTAGACCCTCAATTTTGTCCCTTGACACTTGCATTTATCCTATGAGTGTCACATGCACCCATGTTTTCATATGGCACCACTAGGGCCTCATTTTGGGCTTAGTCGGTTTTTTTTTAGCCTTGTTTAAGTTCATATGTGGTTCATTGTGGTGCGAGTATGGTTCATTTTGGAGTGCCATCGTGGCCATTTTCCTAGTTGTTGGCATCATGCCATAGGAAGGAAGTGGGGCCATCCCGAAGTTTTAGCTCAGTTGAAGTTTATTGGAGTGTGTCTGAGCTCGGAGCACTTGGGCCTGTTTTGGCCATATCTCCCTCATCCGAACTCGGAATTGCGCACCATTTTTTTCAAGGACTCCTTATTCTTTAGGGAAAATTATGTCAAATTTTCATAATTTTTCTCAACCGGATCGACCGGTCCCCAAAGTTTCAGTTTAGGCAGAGTGCATGGGAGCAAGTCCGAATTCAGAGCACTCGGGCTTGTTTTGGCCATATCTCCCTCATCCGAGCTCAGAATCGTGCACCATTTTTTTTCATGGACTCCTTATTCTTCAGGAAACCTTCTGTCAAAATTTCATAATTTTTCTCAACCGGTTCGACCGGTTAGCGTCCAGTTTAGCCCATTCATCGAGCTAGCTTGTATGGAGCATTGGTTTTGATGATTTTGAAGCCCAATTCCTACATGGATTGGGCCCATAAGCTCCAAATCGGTCTTGGGCTATATTATGGGTCCATTTTGGGCCTTGGTTTGGGTTCCTTGCAGCCCACCATGAATCCATATGGATCATTGGTGGTGAAGCAAGCTAAAAACTTAAAGAAGTCAGCTTGCATGGAGAATTGGTGAGGAGAGTTCTTGGGGAGTGTGGTTTCGAGGTTGAAGGGCTGTTTTCCAGAGCTGAATGCATGGGAAAATGAATGGAAGTTGGAGGAACAAAGGGGTCTGACATAAAATCCAGAAGAGGGGAAGAAAAAGGGGGCTTTTCTCTGGATTCTAGGAGAAAACTCTATCAAAAGGGTAAAAGCCAAATGAGAAGAGGGTGAGAGCTTAAAAAAAAAAGAGAGAGTGGGGGAAGAGTTCTGGACCTAAGAAAGTTCTGTGTGTTGGGAGAGAAAGGAAAAGAAAAAAGAGAGAAAAAAAAAATAAAAAGAGGAAAGAGTGAAGAAGACGGAGGTTTTGAGAGATTTTCTGGTTGTAGAGGGAGTAGTTTCTTGTTCGTGTTGTTGAAGGGGAAGGCCTTGATTTCTGGAAGCAGAACTTGGATGTTTGCTACCCTAGTGACTTCATTTCTACCTTGGCATCTTCAACGCATGCATAGGTAACTCTTTGATCCTGCTTTCTGCTATTTTATATTCTCATTCTTTCTGAGGTTTGTTGCAATAATATGTTTAGACAAGAAAATGAGGGCCTTTGCTGATTAGTCTTTGGGTCAAGTTTGTAAGTTGTCTGAGACTATACTTGTCTGATTCAACTGAGAGTGAGTTTGCTATTTTTTGAGCATTCGAAACGGTCATTGGAGGTATATGAAAGATAAGGCTGGGATCCTTGCATTTTCGTTATTGCATGCCTAAGCTCCCATGTATGATGTGATTTGTTTTGTGAACAAAGCAAGTATTTCTCTCATTAGCAACCAGTTTTGATTTGCTTTGAGTAAGCAAAGGTCTTTGGTGCTCGGATTCAGGTTTGGAATGAGGGTTCCTTAGCCCTCAATTTAGGTTTGTTTTGCTTTCTTCATAAGGCCTTTGTGGTTCCCCTTGTCATTGCATCTAAAGGAACTTTGGGGTTTTGGTGCCCATTTGTGGGTAAAGTTCTAGGTTTTAGAATTAAACTAATCTCTTGTGTGACTTGGTTGCTATTGGAGATCCTCTGTTTTTTCATTTATTTTTTTTAAATTTTTTTTAAGTGGCGAATTTTAAAGAAAACAATGCATTTTGGGTACCTCGGGTTTGGCCTTTTATTAGACACATCACATTGTTTCGGTCGGTTCTCCCTCATTCAGGCTTGGAATTGAGTGCCGTTTGTTTTGTTGGATTCCTTATTCTCTGAGGAATATTCTGGTAAAGTTTCAAATTTTTTCTCAATTGGATGAACCAGTTGGAAACCGGTTCAACAGGTGGCTTGGTGGTAGCCCTGTTTTATAAATGCTTTGCATTGTTTCGACCGGTTCTCCCTCATTCGGGCTCGGAATTGAGTGTCGTTTATTTTTTTGGATTCCTTATTCTCTTGAGGAATATTTTGGTAAAGTTTCATATTTTTTTCTCAACCGGTTGAGCCAGCTGGGAACCAGTTTAACCAGTTCTGCTAGATAGTTCCAGTTTCAGCGTGTTTTGACCCCCATTTTTGTTATGGTTTGGGCACTTAGGCTCCAAGGTACTTGTAGGCCACCTTTAGGGTCTGAATCCAGATTTGGTTTGAATTAATGTGGGCTCACCTGTGAGTTAAGGGTATTATTGGCTAGGAAAGTCAAAAGGGGGGGGGGGGGGGGGGGGGGGGGGGGGGTTTATTGTGAATGTTTGGCTTGGGCACATTTTGATGTTTGTTTAAAAAATGCTTGCCACGTGTTGACTAACCCCTCATTGCAGTGCTTGGCTAGGGACCCAAGGTACGTACTTTGACCCATGGTTTGAGCTCATTTGTGGGCCTTGGTATCTAGTGATTGATATTTTGACATGTGATTGCCATGCATGCTTGTTGAGTATTTATTCCTATTGGATAACCATTTATGCAGCGCTTAGCTAGGGACCACAGGTATGTGTTTGATTGTTGGCTTTTGTGTTAGTATGCCCACATGGCATTTGGATTGCGATGCTTGTTGTGCATTGATGCTTATTGACTAATCTTTTCAACAACACATGGCTAAGGACCTTAGGTACACCATTTGTTGATTTATTGAGTGCCTAAGCATGCTAGATATCGAGTAGGTTTGTGTGATTCGTGTTGTCTATGATTAGCTTAGGAGGCTATTTGATCTTTGACCCATATACTCCCACATGCCCAATTCAATAGTAGAGATCGAGTTCCGGGCCTAGAGGGGTACTACCTTACACGAGGTACCTTCCCGATAGGTAACCTGATCCCCAAACCCAGACTCAAGTTTTGTAGACCGCTTTTTCCATACTAGAGTCATCAGGGGTTTTTGTTCTTACTTAATTTTTCCCTTTTAAAGAATAAAAATAAGAAGTGGCGACTCCAAACAAAACCGTTCCCCATCGAGGATGGATTTTTCAAAACTCGAAAACCACTTTTCCATTCCATTCCGCATGATTCCACTTTTAAAAAAAAAAGATAGCGAGTCGTGCCATCCGAGTGGATCGGGTGAGGGTCTACACCCGGACTCAAGCCCCTTACAAGATGCTTCCTTTGGAGTTGCTGGAGTTACGTAAGCAGTTGAAGGAACTGTTGGATGCAGGCCTGATCCAGCCCTTAAGGGCCCCATATGGTGCACCATTGCTGTTCCAAAAGAAGCATGATGGCTCTCTCCGCATGTGTGTGGACTATAGAACCCTCAACAAGGTGACCATCATGAACAAGTACCCGATACCCGATCCCCTTAGCTGCTGAGCTATTTGACATACTGTCAAAAGCCTCTTACTTCACCAAGTTGGACCTGAGATCGGGCTACTGGCAAGTGAGAATTGCAGTAGGAGATGAGGGGAAGACCACCTGTGTAACTCGATATGGATCATACGAGTTTCTGGTAATGCCCTTTGGACTGACTAACGCCCCTGCTACATTTTGCAATTTGATGAATGATGCTCTGTTTGATTACTTAGATGCATTTGTGGTAGTGTATCTAGATGATATTGTGGTTTATAGTAAGACTCTAACAGAACATGAGAAACACTTGAGATTGGTGTTTCAGAGATTGAGGGAAAACATGCTTTATGTAAAGCCAGAGAAATGTGAGTTTGCTCATGAGGAGATCACATTTCTAGGACACAAGATCAGTGCAAGCCTAATCATGATGGACAAAGGCAAGATGCAGGCTATTATGGAATGGTCAGTCCCTACCAAAGTGACGGAGTTGCGGTCCTTCCTTGTCTTGGCTAATTATTACAGAAGGTTCATTAAGGTGTATTCAAAGAGGGTGTCTCCCTTTATTGACCTGTTGAAGAAGGACAACCAGTGGGATTGGAGCATGCAATGTCAGATGACCTTTGAAGGCTTGAAGGAAGCCATCTCCACTGAGTTTGTGTTGCGGTTGCTAGACTTGGACTTGCCCTTTGAAGTCCAAACAAATGCTTCAGATAGAGCCTTGGGTGGAGTCTTGGTGCAAGAAGGGCACCTTGTGGCGTTTGAAAGTATGAAGCTGAATAATGCTGAGCAGAGGTACTCCACTCATGAGAAGGAGATGACGGTTGTGGTTCATTGCCTACAGCAGTGGAGGCACTACTTATTGGGAAGCATTTTTACAATAGTCACTGACAATGTTGCCAACACCTTCTTCAAAACTCAGAAAAAGCTGAGTCTTAGACAAGCGCGATGACAGGAGTTCTTGACCGACTTCAAATTTGAATGGCTACATCGACTAGGAAGACACAACACTGTGGCTAATGCCTTGAGTAGGAAAGAGGTTATTGCCTACATCATGACCCTCTCAGAAGTCATCTCTGACTTCAATGAGAAGATCAAGCAAGATGAGGAGCAGGATGTTACATATGGCAGGCTGAAGCAGCAAGTTAAGGAGGGCGTGGTAAGGAGGTATTGGCTAGAGGGTGACCTCCTTGTGGCAAAAAGAGGAAGATGGTATGTTCCTGTTGGCGGCCTGAGAAAGGAATTATTGCGGGAAACTCATGAGGCGAAGTGGGCAGGCCATTCCGGTGAAGAGAGGACTTTAGCACTGCTAGTCAGATCCTACTATTGGCCTAAGATGGGTGAGGATGTCCAAGCATATGTGAAATCCTGCCTGGTTTGTCAGATGGACAAGACCGAAAAGAAGAAGACTACAGGGTTGCTGCAGCCCCTCCCCATTCCAGAGAGACCTCGGGAGAACATTTCCATGGATTTCATCATTGGATTCCCAAAGGTTCGTGATTTTAAATTTGTCTTTGTTATTATAGATAGATTCTCTAAGTATGCTGTGTTTATACCTGCCCCTAATGATTGCCCTGCGGATGAAGCAGCTAAGTTGTTTTTCAATAATGTGGTCAAACACTTTGGGTTGCCTAAGGACATAGTCAGTGATTGAGATGCACGATTTACAAGCCGATTTTGGGTTGAGCTGTTCAAACTCTTGGGTTCAGACTGATGGGCAGACAAAGAGGATCAATGCCTTGGTGGAGGAATACCTTAGGCACTATGTGACATCAACACAAAAGAATTGGGTGGACTTGTTGGATACTGCCCAATTGTGCTACAACTTGCAAAAGAGCTCAGCAACAGGGATGAGCCCCTTTGAGCTAGCTATTGGGGTGCAACCACGGATGCCTTTGGAGGTGGCTAAGCAAAAAGCAGGAGGAAGTAGTCCTGCAGCTTACAAGATGGCTCAGTCCCTGCAGGAGATGTTTAATGAAGCCCGGGACAGTCTAAAGAAGGCAACTAGATAAATGAAGAAGTATGCGGATCGTGATCGCAGACCCTTGAAATTTCAGGTTGGGGACAAGGTCCTCCTGAAATTGACTCCTCAGATTTGGAAGAAAATCAGCAACAAGACAAGACAGAGGGGTCTAATTCTTAAGTATGATGGACCATTCGAGGTGATAAAATGAGTTGGGCAGGTGGCCTACATGTTAAAGTTGCTTGAGAGGCTCAAGCTTCACCCAACTTTCCATGTTAGCTTTCTGAAGCCTTACCATGAGGATCTGGATCCAGAGCAAGTGTAGATAAAGTGGGCCCCTCCCTTGGTCATGAAGCAGTTTGATCGAGAGATAGAGAAGATCTTGGATCATAGGACCATGAGACATAGCAAAAAGAACCAACGAACTGATTTCTTGGTTCAGTGGAAGGGGACTTCAGAAGTAAAAGCTACTTGGGAGAATGATGTTACCTTATGGCAATTTGAAACGACGGTCCAGGCATACTGGCATACTAAGTCGACGAGGGCGTCAACTTCAGCAGGCGAGAGTGGGTTTGTCAGCCCCTTAGCCTCTTGACTTAACCATGGAGGAAAAGGCCTCATGGGTAGGCCTTGCACCCATGAGAGTCTAGGTAGAAAGCAAGGAAAGCTTGGAGGTTTGATGGTTTAAACTCCAGGGGCTGTGTGAGGAGGCCGTGGGTGAGCCAGACACGCACCGCGAGCAGGCCAAATGCGCACCGTGAGCAGGCCAGACGCGCACGCACTACGGGCAAGCCAGACATGCACCGCGTGCACACCAGATGGGCATCGCGCACACCTGACTTAGGTGGTGCAGATGAAGGCTGAGGGACTTTTGGAATTTTAATTTATATTTATTTATTATTCCATTATGTCTCCTCAGGCATATTGATGTCTCCTCCAGAAACAATGAAAACGGAAGAAAGTGTTGTCTGTAGAGTCGACAAAGTGTTGTCCAATGGTTATGACTGTAGAGTCGACAAAGTGTTGTCTAAGGGTTTGCTTAATCAGATTGTCAGTGGCTGTATCAACTGATGCGGTAGCTTCATCAAGCATTAAGACCTTGCTTTTCTTGAGTAGCACTTGGCCAAGACAAACCAGCTACCTCTGACCCATGCTCCAATTCTCTCCATTCTCAGTAACTGCCAAATTCATATCAATATTAGGAGACTCATATGAGGTTTCTATTTAAATTTTATGTTAGCAAAGCGGAAGAAATAACCTGCAGAATCTAGCTTTCCTTCTTTCTTCCTGACTTCATCCCCAAGCTGGCTCTTATCTAGAGCCTGAACCAATGAGTTAGGAAAGCAATATTTCATTTGTACAATATTAAGAAATGAAGCAAAAGAAAACTATTTTTCTACTGTCTTAAGAAAACATAGTAGAGGAAAACCACATGTCCACCTTACTTTCTGAGTATATCAATAGAATAAACAAAGCCTACCTCCCAAATCTGTTCATCTGAGTACTCTTCAAGTGGGTCAAGGTTGCTCCGTACAGTCCCTTCAAACATGGTTGGATCCTGAGGGATAATGCTTAGTCTGGGCCGCAAATCATGTAGTCCAATGGAAGAGATGTTGGTACCATCTATCATAATCTGACCAGCGACAGGTTCAACGATTCGAAAGAGGGTCTGTAGGAGGGTTGATTTACCACTGCCAGTTCGCCCTACAATGCCACTCTTCATTCCTCCCAGGAAAGTGCATGTGAGACCTCTCAATGCAAGTGGCATGTGTGGGGAATAGCGGACCTACATCCACACTCACCGTCATCAAACATATGGAAATTCCTCTGACCAGAGGAAGCCATGAATAATCCTCTAGCATATATACAAATTGAAATTACCTGCAAATCCTGAATATCAACTTGTCCATGTGAAGGCCAAGAACATGCTGGCCTGTTTTCTTCTATGACAAGAGGCGGCTCACTTGGAATGGAAGTGTATTGAAAGTATTCTCTCAACTGATATAATTATATTCTCCATATTGCAAAAATTCCGTATTACCTAAGACCTTTAATGTTCAAATTAAGTCCAGATGTCACTGTTAGGCCTGCAAGACCTTTAATGGAAGCGGAAAAGAGTATTAGTAATTCTCCTATGCCATTTGCTACCGAGAGTGAAATGGATAATCAGCGAATGTACGAGATCAGAGCTACTTACCAGGATCAATTACTCCCTCTGGAACAGAGATTAAGAAAACCAAAGAGAAGGCAAATGTAACAGAAGATAGCATATCCAAGCGGAAGCACAGCCATTCCATTGCACCAGCAATGCTAAACTTGGGCCGTATATACCCATCTATCAATTTCATGTTTGTGTCTCTGAATCTAGATTCTTGATCAAAGCTCCTGATGGTCATAGATCCTGATATAGTTTCAGAAAAATGTTGTATTACTGGAGCTTTGCATACTCCGGCCAATCTTGATAGTTCTCGTGCTGAAGGTATGTAATATTGCTGCATAATTATAACTTTGAAAGAACCTTTTGCTCATATATGATATAAATCTAAGCTTTAAGGAGTACTGAGGGAGAAAAATGGTTTTGGAAATGATAAAAAAAGAAAAAAGAAGTACATTACTTAAACATCCATCTAAACAGAAAAACCTGCAGTCTATCTTGCAGCCAATTTCATTACCCTTATCTGAAAAATGAATTGGCACTAAAAAACCACCATATCAAAACTAAAGAAACTTTCATTTTGAGGCCATATTAATTGGCATGGTACATTCATATTGGCACCTTAATATGCAATGCTTGTGGTTCAGCCCCAGCTCAGCTCGATCAGAAAGGAAAGTTGAACATTCTATTTTAATGCAGTTGGTTTAAAATGGATCAAAATCTTATTAAGCATTTAGAATTTTTACTCAAATTGTTGAGTGATATATTTCATTTGTATTGGCAATGATGATGAAAGTACAGGGTTAAATGCCAGTTCTGCTTCAAAAAATTCTTGATTGATAAGCTGTTATTTACTCTGAGCCTCTCATTCAATTCATAAAATTTTGTGAAAATCTAGAAATAATTTTCTATTTATAATTTAGATCTGTTGAGCTTGGCTGGAATGATGGTTTTTCTTATACCTATATGATAATCCACAAATAATGTTTTCCTTTTCCATAATATTTATGTTTTGGGTTTGATTGTGAGCTTGTTATACTTTCATGATAGTGAAGATATATATCCAAGACCCTGTTTTCAGGGAGAACCTACTTGGTTGCTACACTATTTATGAAATTACTGGATCTTTCTGAGTCATCTGCAGAACTTTATGCATCTTATTGTGAAGATATCCATATTTGCAAGCCTTCATAGTAGAAAATTATTATGTACATTCTCTTTTTGTTCTTTGTGGATTGTGTTGTGAGAATTTGATTTAATTAATGGTTTTGAGGTCACTAAGTTACTAGTGATGATACAATCCAATTAATTGAGACGTGGTGGAGCCAAGTCCCTGTTTACAGGGAGAACCTACTTGGTGAAGCCTCATATCATAATGAGACCCTGCTATGCTAAAACGATATCTCAATTTGAATTGTGGGTCTGAGTTTTACTATACTCTTTGCCATTACACGGTTGGTATAGAGTCTGAAAAACTCAGAAAGTGTGTTGTCATCAGCTACTTCTCTTGTATGTTTACGAGATTGGAGTTAAATAACAGCACTACATTAAACCTTAGATTAATTTGCTAGCCATTAATGATTAAATAATAGCAATCTTAAATGGTTGGTGTTGGTTTGCTTTCTTGTTGGCAGGCTTGTTCTAACTTTAGCAACTGTCAATGAGCATTTGCAGAAGGCATTTGGACATTTGCTGAAGTAATGTGAGAGAATTTGGAGGGTGAAGTCATGTGGGTTTGTGATTTTGTTATCTGGAAAGAGCTTTGATTATTATTAGCAATCGTGTGTATGATTAATAATCAATCTTTCAAATTGTATAAATTGTTTTATTTAATAAAGGATTAATTTGGGTTGGTTTCATGGTGTGGACTTTCCTATACTGCAGTGGTGGTACTGACTCCAATATTTGTCTAGAGTAGGCTTTGTCAGTAGCCAATTTTCCCACTCAACCAAAACTTAAGGTCATGCTCTCTTGAATTACATAACACATTCTGCCAAAGCATATCCAGATTGTAACAGCCACTCGGTTGCCAACATTGCCAGGCAAGAGTTTCTGCTGACATGGTTGAATAGTTCAGCATTTGGGCTTCTTGGTTCAGATGTCTGTCAGCCTCTCAAAATTAGAATTTGACCTCACTGTACTCTGCTTCAAGCTTTGCAAAAGTTGATGACTTGTTCTCTAGCAATCTAGCCGGGGTGTCATATTCCTCAATAAGCCCTGCACCAACATTTCCATGAAAAAAGAATCAAGAAAAAGGATAGGAAATATTTGGAACTTTTGAGAGAGTAACATAAGGGTGGCCGAATCTATTGTGCCAAATATCAAAATTAGAAGTTGCAGCCAGGTGTAGCATCAGAGAAGATGAAATCTGATTCTTTTCAAGAAATTTTCTTGGATAGAGTTTGTAAAGGTGATGTTCAACTAGACTATAGAGCATAATTTTCTTTGAATCCAGGTTCTTAACAAGGAAACAAGAAAGGAAAAACTTAATTGAGATTTTTTCTCTACTTGACCTCAAATTGTAGCAGAGGTAAAATAAATTCTCCCATACATGGTTATCATTTACGATACCTGAAAAGAAAAATGAAGCTTTGCAGAACTTTATTCCTACTTACAAGAGTGCTTCTATTTCTATTTAGATTAATACATTGAATAGTGTAAATAAGTTTCTACATCGAACAAGATCGTTACAGAAAAGCTGAGTAACAAGATAACTCCCAACAGAACAGTTGAGTTCGATACCTAACTCCAACTCATCCAAGCGACTCAACTGAGTCCTAGCTTAAAAATGAAAACAAAAGAAGTCTAAAATATTTGTAGGAATGTTCCTTTACTTATCACATGACTATGACATTTGAATGCCAGTTTCAAACCATTGACAGTAGGTCTAATCTACTTCTACAATCATTGATCATGTGATGGCTGATTTTATTATGGACAATTGAGGGGAAAAACACTACTGTGTTTATGGGATTGTAATTGCAATTCAGTTGTTGTCATTGTCAAGCAAAATTTGCAGTTCAAATTGTTGAAGGGTGTAAGACCTGGGCTTGCTGGTTCAGATATCGGCCAGATTTTCAAGACTAGTTAGATTTTGACCTCACGGTGTACTCTGCTACAAGCTTTGCAAAAGATGACGACTTGTTCTCTAGCAATCTTGCGGGGGTATCATGTTCCTCAATAAGCCCTGCATCAACATTTCCAGGGAAACAAATCAAGAATACAGATGAAGTTAAAGGAGTGTGAGTAGATGATGTTTATAGTACTAACCATGATCTAGAAGTAGAACCATGTCACTATCTAGAACAGAAGTTATTCGATGCGCAATGGTTATGACCGTAGAATCAACAAAGTGTTGTCTAAGGGTTAGCTGAATCAGATTATCAGTGGCTGTATCAACTGATGCAGTAGCTTCATCAAGCACCAAGACCTTGCTTTTCTTGAGTAGCACTCGTCCGAGACAAACCAGCTGCCTCTGACCCATACTCCAATTCTCTCCATTCTCATTAACTGCCAAATGCACATCAACCTTAAGAGACTTAAATTTTGTGCTCTTATATGGGGTTTCTATTTAATATTACCTGCAGAATCAAGCTTTCCTTCTTTCCTCCTGACTTCATCTCCAAGCTGACACTTCTCCAGGGCCTGAACCAATAAGTTAGTTAAGTAAACAACATTGCGTTTCTACAGAATTAAGAAATGAAGCAAAGGAAAACTATATTTCGACGGTATTAAGAAAACAAGGTAAAGGAAAACTATATTTCTACCATACTTGAGTATATCAAAAGAATAAACAAAACCCACCTCCCAAATCTGTTCATCTGAATACTCTTCCAGTGGGTCAAGGTTGCTCCGTACAGTCCCTTCAAACATGGTTGGATCCTGAGGGATAATGCTTAGTCTGGACCGCAAATCATGTAGCCCAATCAAGGAGATGTTGGTACCATCTATCATAATTTCACCGGCGGTAGGTTCAACAATTCGAAAGAGGGTCTGTATGAGGGTTGATTTACCGCTACCAGTTCGGCCTACTATGCCAGTCCTCATCCCTCCTGGGAAATTGCATGTGAGACCTCTCAATACAAGTGGCAGGTGTGGGGCATAGCGGACCTACATCCACACTCACCATCATCAAACATATAGAAATTCCTTTGACCAGAGGTAGCCATGAATAACCCTCTAATACAATGTAAGAATGCAAAATTGAACTTACCTGCAAATCACGAATATCAACTTCTCCATGTGAAGGCCAAGAACATGCTGGCTTGTTTCCTTCCATGACAAGGGGAGGCTCATTTGGAATGGAAGTGTATTGAAGCATTCTCTCAACTGATATAATCTTATTCTCCATATTGCAAAGATTCCATACCACCCAAGATTGTAACGTGTTTAAATTAAGTCCATATGTCACTGCTAAGCCCGCAATGCCTTCAATGCAAGGAGGGAAAGTGTATTAGTCATGCTCCTATGCCATTTACTGATGCGAGTGAGATGGATAATTAATACAGATTCCAGATCGAGCTACTTACCCGGATCAATTGCTCCCTCTGGAATAGAGATCAAGAAAACCAAAGAGAAGGCAAATGTAATAGAAGATAGCACATCCAAGCGGAAGCACAGCCACTCCATTGCAGCAGCACTGTTGAACTTGGGCCTGGTATACCCATCTATAAGTTTCATATTTGTATCCCTGAATCTTGACTCTTGATCAAAGCTCCTGATGGTTGTGGATCCTGAGATGGTTTCAGAAAAATGCTGTATTACTGGAGCTTTGCATACTCCGACCAATCTTGCCAGTTCTCGGGCTGATGATATATAATATCGCTGCATATAAATATTCCAAAATTTAGGTTTACATCATATATCACAATGGAAGGTAGGTTGAATGGAATTAGAGCTTCTAAGAGTTGTGGAAAATGATATTAATGCAATAATCAAGACTATAGCATCTAGACAGCAAAATCATGCAGTCTAGCTTTCAGCAAACTTCACCACACTATATCTGAAAAATGATTGGCACTTAAAAGAATCATACAACTAAATCTTTACTTCCGAATAGGGATGGGCAATGGGGCGGGTTTTTCTGTGTACCCGCCCCACCCCTAATAGGACGAGTTTAAAATTTAAATAAATGGATTTGGGATGTTTTTAAAACTTGGGATGGATTTGGGTATTTCCTTGTCTCGCCATGCCTTGCCCTGCCTCGCTCCGATTATATATAAAATTAATTTGATTTAATTTAATTTTTATTTTTCTATTTTTAATATATTATTAATAATAATAATAAACTACTTTTCAATAAAATAAGTTAAAAAAAAATATTAATTTAATTATTTATAAAATATATTTATTTTAATGTAATTAAACAAATTGAAAATAATTTAAAAAAAAAATTAAAATTTTTTTTTAAAAAAAGTTAAACCGGGCAAGGCGGGTATAGGAATTTCTCATACTTGCCCCGCCCTGCCCGATCCCGTTTAATTTTTTTAATGGTATGAGGATGAAAATTATTTTGACTGAAACCCCTCTTACCCCTATTGCCATCCCTACTTCTGAAGCGATATAAATTAGGATAGCATATACTCCACAATATGCAATAGTTGTGAGTGAGTCTGCTTTGATGCAGTTGGTTTGAAAAAAATCAAATAACCCAGCAAGTAAAGATGGTGAGAGTCACCTGATACCAGATGCAAGTTGCAATCATGGGGACAAAAACAATGAAAACCTGCCATACGACTTGGGACATGACTGCAATAATTCCCAGGAGCTGTATGAATGAGAAAGCACATTTCCATATTACCATTGGAATATCCATGTCCACTGCACTTTGGTCTGTAGAAGCCTGTAAGAGGAAAAGGGAAAGCACAATTAAGTGATGCTTTGGTTCTTGGGGAAAACTGAAAGAAAGCAATAGATATATTCTCTTTTTCGCTTACTCTGTTTAGGATTCGTCCACTTGGGGTGGCATCAAAGAATGACATTGGGGCACGGAAAATGCTCAAATGCATTTTATTGAAGAGTATAGTAGCTGTCCTGTAACCAGCTGTTACAACAAGCATGGCTCTGGAAAGGACACAAAGAGAACTTCCAATGGCCAAAGCTACATAGACAAGTATAAGAGTAGAGCCACCAACCGCAGGTTTCACATCCTCTGACACAGGTGTTGCCCAAGCCATCCAATAATTGCTTCCAATTTGAAGCAGCTGAAAGAGAATTTGTGACAGCAATATAAAGGGCACAAGAGCTCCTCCATATGCTGTTGTGATATATTTCCAATAAACTGAAAAACCAACTTTACCTTTCCCTCTCTCCTCTTCTTGAACGAGCTGGGCTTTTGGCCCATCCGTGCCTTCTATGTTTCCAGTTTGCCCATTTCTGTTTTCTTCTTTTAGCACAACCTCAGAAGTACTTCCTGTATCAACACTGTTCTCACTCATGATACTTGATTTTTCTGCCTCTATGGATTCAAGTGCTGATAAGGCTTTCTTATGTGCACCCACAAGCTCCACAAAATCACTTCCATAGTTGAGAATGTCATTGTACTTTCCAGCCTGTGTGATTCTTCCTTCTTTCATGACCTGTTGGCAAGGAGCACTACATTTCATTAGTTGTGGGGGGATAAAGAAACAAATGCAGGGAAGAGAAAATAAGTTAATTGCTCACCAATATGAGATCAGCAGCAGGTAAGAACTCCACTTGATGAGTAACATAAACCACTGTTTTTGAATCCAAGAGGCCCAGCAAACATTCCTGTTAAAAATAGTAAAATGCCATTTATGCAAGGACTATACATTTATTTATTTAGTCAGATAAATGGAGAAACAAAACTGAATGAAACACAACAAAATTAAGAGGGAATGGAATGGTAGGAGTCCCCAATTACCTCAAACTCACCAAGCCCAATGGTACATACATATATAAGTGCTTATTTCTGACTAAATTGTGAGGAGAGCTCAATTCTACTAAATGCAATAGTGTTCATAGAAAGTATGTTTTCATTTCATAAAATTATCAATGCATCATAGCTCAATAAATAAAAAATTTAGAACTGAAAACAGAATCACCTTGAAGAGCTGGGTGCCTGTACGAGCATCAACAGCACTAAAAGGATCATCAAACAGATAAATATCCGCATCTTGGTAAAGTGCACGTGCGATCTGAATTCTTTGCTTCTGCCCACCACTCAAATTGATTCCTCGCTCACCTATAACCGTCTGATCACCAAATGGGAGGATCTCCAGGTCCGTCTTCAAGGAACATGCATCCAGGATCCTTTCATACCTTTCTCTGTCCATCTCCTTGCCAAACAAGATGTTTTCTTCTATCTTGCCACTCTGTATCCAAGGCGACTGTGCAACATATGCCTTTGTTCCACTCAGCTTAAGGGTACCAGATATCTTGGGCACTTCACCCAGGATACAAGAAAGTAAGCTTGACTTTCCTGAGCCAACAGCACCACAAACAGCAACCCTCATGCCATGATGCACTTGCAAATTAATATCCTTCAATGTTGGATGAGGGGAAGATAAATCCCAAGAGAAATTCCCATTTACTATCTCAATTGCTGTGCTAGAAGTACCCAATGGAAGCTTCTCGACAACATCAGGCTGCAAGTCATCAAGACGAAGAAAGGATGCAATTCTATCAAGGGAAACTTTTGTCTGAGCTATCATCGAGATAGTGTCAGGAAGATTGTAAATGGGCTCTTGAAGTATCCTGAATGTTGCAAGTGAAGATAAGATCTTCCCTGATTCAAGTGGGATCCCCATAAGCATAGCAGTTCCAAAGGAGACCACAGACACAAATATTGGGCCAACCCAGAAAACAAAAGTGGTGATGGCTAAAGTGTAAACATATTTTTTCAACCACCCTGTCTCATTCTTCCGTAAGTCAACAATTTTAGATAAAAACTTCATTTCCCATCCCTGAAGCTTGAGAATCCTCATGTTCCTCAAGATCTCGGATGTTGACTTCATCCTTTTATCTTTCGATTCCATTAGCTTGTCTTGGAACTTTTCTTGGAATTTCGCCAGTGGAACATTTGCCAACATAATAATTACTGTTGCAAAGAAAGCTGCAATTGAAGCAAGACCAAGATTTTTATACAAGATCAACAATGCCAAAGCAACTTGCAAAGTCACCATCCATGGATCGTGCATGTACCAACCAAAGTCACCGATTCTCTCAGCATCAACAGAAATGAAATTGATGATCTCCCCACTAGTATGACACTGCTTTGAGTGGTATGAAACAGCCAAAACTTTGTTGTAGATCTTTGTGACCAGTACTGCTCTCATCCTAATTCCAACCTGCTGCAATCGAAAGAACCAGTGCCTCATTGAAAGGCATTCAACAAGCTTTGCAACAAGAAAAGCTGAAACCAGAAAGTAGCCTTCATTTTTGAATTGCCGCTGGCCATTGAGGTACTGAACGAAGGTGTCAATAAGATAGGGACCAACATAAGAAGCTAACGTGTAAAGAAGGGCGAATAAAGCCGACAATAGTATTTCTGCCCATGCTGAGAGGATCATTGCTTTCACCAGCTTAAGCGTGGTCACTCCACTACTTCCACCACCATCACCCTCGAGCTTACTTCTAAAAATTGGAAAGCCCCCAACAACACTGTTGACAGCGTCAAGCTGAGGAACATCCTCAAGGTCTAATGTTTTCTTATTACCAAGGGCGATCAAGGGACCCATCCAAGAGAAAGTAAGAAGACTAAAAACACCAGCATTGGAGAACGGGGTCACAGTTTCTTCCCCCTTTGATTTATTTGACGCCACTCTAGTACTTATACTGGCACTACCATGCAAAAGGGATTCCCTAAGAATTGATTCTTCACCTTGATTCTTCCCCCACAACCCCAAATAGCACAAGAACAGACCAGTTATGACGTAGACAGCATCAGGCACCAAAAATTGAATTGGTTGGGACTGGTGTTGCTTAACAATATCTATAACAAGGCAATAACAAGAGATGGAGAAGTAAAATCCCCACCAAACTCTTAACGAAAACGGGAACTTTGGTTCAACAGAACCAAGGAATTGAGTGTGCAAATATACACAAACTGCAGCCCAAGCAGATGTTCTGAGCGCTAAATCCGAAAGGGTTACCAGCTGTTCATCAGACCAACCATTCTTATACCAATAAAAGTAGTTCAAAAAGAACAAGGCAAGGTTAAACACTGACAGACCCAGACAACAAACGAATGTTTGCTTACAGTACGAAAACCCAGTCCTCTTACAATTCTCAAGAGCACCCATCTTGATTTTCTTGCACGCCCATGATACAAATAGGTAAAGCAACAAGACAAGATGGAAAGAAGCGGAAAAGGCACGTAAAGAGGTTGGGTTTAGCAGAAATCCAATACCTGAGTACGGGACCATGGCTTCAAGACCCGCCATTTTTGTGGGAACCTTTTCGCTTATGCTGAAAGAGTGTTTTAGAGGTGGGCTAATAAATAGAACACAGGTGTTTGGCCACTGTATAGCATATATCGACAAGATAGGGAGTCGGTGGTTCAAACTTGGCGGCCAAGCTGATGGAAAGAGACACCTTCGACTTTCGACCAGCCGCAGCGCGCAGCCGCCAACTAGTATTGTTTTTATTTTTTTCTTTTTTTTCGTTTAACGTGATAAGTAAAAAAAAAAAATAAAAATAAAAAACCTCACCATGATTTTTTTTTTTTTTCCCAAAAAACAAACGCTTAAACACCGGGCCACGTGATTTTTTTTTTTTCCAATCATCCTATTGATTTTTTTTATTTAACACATGAGGGACCAACATGCCATTGTTTTTTTCCACTCTTCATTTTAGTTTTTGATTTTTTTAAAACTCTTTTATCTTTTTAAAAAATAAAAATAAAAATAAATATATAATAAATAAATATAACTTTTTTACTTATGAATTTAATTTATATTGATTTTAACCTTTTTTCTTAATTAAAATATTTAATATTTTTAATTAAAAATGACAAAGGCGTGGTTGTGATTTTAACATTTTTCTTTAGTAAAATTTTTAATAAAATAAAAATTTTGCAATTTAATTGTTTATATTAATTTTCTTTTAATTTTATTAAAAATTAAAATTTTTATATATTAAAGTTGTGCATCAATGGACACAACCTTTGAAAAAAAAAACATTGAAAGTGGGTTAAATGTTTAATATTTTTAATTAAAGAAGATAAAGATTTGGTTGTAATTATAATATTTTTCTTTATTAATATTTTTATTTGTATTTATATAAATAAAAAATAAAATAAATTTTTTCATGAAAAATTAGTAATATGATGATTTATATTAATTTTTTCTTAATTTTATTTCAAAAAAAGAGTACTACTTTTTTTATTAAAAAAATGGCATTGAAGTATATTAAAAGTATCATCATATGAAAAGGATGTATCACTCTTCTTTGTAATGTAACTGTGATGGGAAGATGGTAAGAATGTATCACTTTTCTCCGTAATGCAATTATTTATTGACCTATGAAAACATTTTAATTTTAAAAAAAATTAAGAGAAAATGAATATAAATGATCCAATATAATTTTTTTATGAAAAAAAAATAATTTACTTTTATTTTATATAAATAAAAAATAAAAAAATTAACAAAGAAAAATGTTAAAACCGTGACTTATTGTAGACCCCCTCTTAGGAAACCAGAAAACTATTAGTTTTTTTAGGATTTTTATAGCATGGGAGGAATGCTATTTCCTCATCACCAGCAGCGGGCAACACTTGAGATAAGTGGAGGGCCCCCTTTTCCCTATACCCGGGAAATCAGCTGCGGAGACAGGGGCAGCCATGCTGATGGTCAGAGACCCCATCCTTGCTGACGAGGGAAACAGGAAATGGAGGGTTGGGGCTTGCTGAAGAAGACACCCACAAAAGAAACCAGGGAAGAGGACGGAAAGGGGGGTCACGAAGAGGATCCGCAGAGAGGGAAGAAAGGAAAGGTATGTCCTCCATGAATCATTGAACTCATTTTATTGGTATATATTCCTATTCCTTTTTTTTTTTTCTGGATAGTGTTTGCGGATTGCTTGGTTATGCGTTCAGTTTTATGGTCGCCATTTGGTCTATGAATTCATTGTGGCTAGCTCGTTTATTTTCCTCGGGGTGATTGGAGAGCAACTTGGCTCTGTTTCTGTTGCACTATACCTCATGGGAGAGTCTTGTTTTCGTCCCCGCTCCCGTGGAATGCATTCGGATCCATCCACCTACAGCGAAGCCCATGGATCCAAGCGCGAAACATAGGTTTGTTTGCCTTAGTTGTTTGGTCAGCTGGTGCCCTCTTTTTTTTATTTTATTTTCTTGTAGTTTCCTCTCTTTCCCCTGTTTCTGATGTCCATCTAAGGGGAGCCGTGCAATGGATTTAAATAGATAAAAAGGTTCTGGACCCATTAAACTTGAAGAATCCGTTGCCCAGACATTTTCTTATCGGAGAGAATACCAACCCCGAAGTCGAGAGTGCCTTGAAGGATCCATACTCGAACCCTGCCCTTCAAGCAGACGTTCGTGGCACTCGAAAGGCTGCTGCCATGCATATCCCCAGCAGTCCCCTTTGTTCAACAGCCTCATAGCCGCGCACCCACGTTCCTTGCATGGCCGTTATCCTCTCCTATCTTCCCCATCACCTTTTCTCCTTCTAGTCGCCATACCCATCTCCACAAGGGCTCCCAAAGCCGCTCTTCTGTACGCGTGGGATTCAAGCATGCAAGCTGCCTCCACCATCTCCCTCCTCATTATTTTCCATCGCTCCCGCAGTCTCCATCGGCGGCGCGTTTTCCAGAGGCCCGGAGAGCTCCGCGACTTTCCATGCACGCCTGCCGCGCCTCCCTGCATCTTCTTGCTGTGCGCACCACGTCGGCAAGGCGCCGACTCGCCTCACCAGCCGCCATCACCCGTTCCGGCCAGGTGGGCACTCGCATCAGTCGCCATGACGCCGGCACCTTCTGGATGCCGCCGAATCGCTGTCACGGCTCCTCCCTCCACCTTGCTGCTGGTGATGAAGGTTTTCTCTGAGGATGGTGTGCGTTTAGAGGAGTAGGCTGTGAAGAAGATGAAGTGTGGGCTTGGGCTTGATGGGTTTAGGCTTGATGGGTTTGGGCTTGATGGAGTTGGGCCCTTTTTAATGGTTGGACATGGGTTTAGGTTTATTGGCTTTGGGTTTAATAGAGATGGATATGGTTACTTTCATTATTATTATTGCTATTATTATTATTAATTATTATTATTATTACTATTATTATTATTATTATTATCATTGTCAATATTATCATTTGTTCAATTTTTTGAATCTTATTCTTATTGTTATTATTATTTTTATCATTGTTAATCTAAAACCTTCAAAATCCTATTCTTATTTTCATTATTAATCCAACCCTTTAAAACCTTATCAATATCTTATTATTATTATTAATTCCACTTTCAAAAATCTTATTCTTATTTTTTTAATCAATCCAATCTCTTAAAATCTTATCATTAATATCCTATTATTATTATTATTATTATTAATCCCACTTCCAAAATCTTATTATTATTATTATTATTATTATTATTATCATTATTATTAATTCAAACCCTCAGGACCTTATTGTCATTATTATTAATATAACTTTTAAAATCCCATTATTATTATTGTTATCAAATTAACTTTTAAGATATTACGATTATTGTTATCATTATTAATTCAATTAAAATATCCTTATTATTATTCTTACTATTATTATTAATTCAAACTTTCAATATTTTATTATTATCATTATTAATTCGAATTCTCAATATCTTATTATCACTATTATCATTAATTCACACTTTCAAAATCCTACTATTAATATTATCCTGTTACTATCATTATTAATCCAAAACTCTCCAAAATCCTATTATTATTATTATTATTAATTCAACTTTCAAGACCTTATTATTGTTGTTGTTATTATTATTATCATTATTATTAATTCAACTTTCAAAATTTATTTTTTTTATATTTTCACAGTTTAATTTCTTAAAGTTCATTTCTTATAATTATTATTATTGTTAAATCAACTTTCAAAATCCATATTCTCATAGTTTAATTGTCCAAAGTTCTCTTCTTAAATCTAATTTTTGAAGTTTCCTTTCCAAAGTTAATTGTCAAGATTCAAAATTTTAATCTAGTTGCCAAAGTTCCAATCTTTAAAACCAAGTTTTCAAAAATTTCAACTATCATTATTATTAATATTATTCCATTCAGTTATTTCAAAATATCCTTCCTTATACAATTCTGTTTTTCCAACCTTTAAATTCAATTTCCGATTTGAAGGAATTCCAAAATTTTCGTTCATTCATTTAATCATTATATTCTTTATTATTATCGTATTTATTTATTTCAAGTTTTCCTTCTTTAAACAATCTTAATTTTCTGACTTCCGGATTCGATCCCAACTTCCGAAATTTTAAAATTCTCATACCCATTTATTTAAACATCATTATTTATTCACTTGCTTATCTTTAAAATTCAATCTTTAAAAAACTCCTCGAAATTTCGATTTCTAAATTTAAGCTCCAATTTCCGAAATTTTAATTCTCAATATCAAAATTTAATTCTCCATTATTATTTTATTTATTTATTCATTTTTAAAATTCAACCTTTTAAGAATCTTCAAAATTTCCGATTCCTAAATTTAAATTCCAATTTCCGAAATTTTAATTCTCATATCAGTTTATTTAATTATCATTATTTTATTTATTTATTTAAAATTCAACCTTTTAATAATCTTCAAAATTCCGTTTTCTTAATTTAAATTCTAATTTCTGAAATTTTAATTCTCACATCAATTGGTTTAATGATCATTATTTTATTTATTTATTTTAAAATTCAATCTTTGAATAAGCCATCAAAATTCCAATGTTTAAATTTAATTACAATTTCTGAAATTTTGTTTTTCATATCGACTTATTTTATCAAAATTCCAATTTCCGAAAATTCTCATGCTCACTTCAATTTATTTAATCACTAATATTTCATTTAGTTATTTTAAAACTCCATTTTTAATCAATTCTATAAAATTTCCGATTTCCAAATTAAATCCCGAAAATTCTCATATTCACTTTAATTTATTTAATCACTAATACTTCATTCATTTATTCTAAAACTCCATTTCTAATCAATTCTTTAAAACTTCCGATTTCTGAATTAAATCCCGAAAATTCTCATACTCACTTCAATTTATTTAATCACTAATATTTCATTCATTTATTTTAAAACTCCATTTTTAATCAATTCTTTAAAACTTCCAATCTCAAAGATTCCAAAATTCATGTTTTATTTATTCAATTATTATTTTCGTTATTATTATTATTCTATTTATTTTAAAATTCCATCATTAGACAATTCCAATTTTCCGACTTCTGAACTCAATTTCCAATTTTCAAAATTCTAATTTCTTTCAAATTTAGTTCCCAAAATTCCAATTCTTAAATCTAATTCCCAAAACTCCAATCTTCAAATAAATTCCAAGGAATCCAATTTTCACTCAAACAGTTTTAATTCTACTTCAGCTCTCAAATAAACCTTCTGTTTTTCTTGGTTCTACATAAGCATGAATGGAATTTGTGAGACTAATTTGTGCAAGATACATCGGGCTTTGGTGAGGGCTCGACACATATGATTTTATGATCGATTGATTGATTGATTGATTTAATTGTCATGCGTGATTGATTTGTTCTGCTTTGTGATATGTATATATTCATCCTATATAGATTTACTAACCCCCCTCTTGATAGCGCATATTGGTTTGCCACCCAGGTATGTATTTTCTCGCATTATGGTCACTCCTTGTGCTTGTTTTAATTCTCATACGGGCATGATCGATTCGAGTATTCATTGTTTTTTCTCATCAATTGCCACATCAGCTTCATTTTATTAGTAGAGACCCGACTTTAGGGACTTAGAGGGGTGCTACGGTCGTTACCGTACCTTCCCAATAAGTAACCTGACCCCCGAACCCGATCCGGTTTTTCACAGACCACCTTTTCCAAAGTAAGGAGTCACACTTAGGGTTTTTCTTTCTTATTTTGTTTACCCTTTAAAGATAAAACAAAAATAAGTGGCGACTCCAAGTCAGTTTTCTTAATCAAATAAAATCAATTTTTCAAAATTAAAATCGAGCTCGCCATCGAGTGGGAAACGCATTGAGCCGAAATGCGGGGTCCACAAAATGGCGACTCCGCTGGGGATTTTTAGAGGGTCAAGCTTGAACTTAAAGTGAAGCAAACATGGCATTTGATGAGTCGATCAGTGAGTACCTGTCTCTTGATTGCACATCGGGAGTTTTTGATGCATGCTTAGATATTGTGTTGTGACATTGATATGATTGATTATCTTGATTTGGGGCTTCGGATGTCGTTTTTTCTATACTTCATTGCTAGATTAGTCTGGTACATTGACATGCCGATTATCATAGATTGCTCAGCTTGTTTTGCTTAGGTATAGCGATTCTGTTTCTTCTTGATTATTCTGCTCACTTCACATGCATAGACTCACTATTGTACATCGATTGACTTGCTGTGTTGTTTTCCCTAGCTTGCATATTATCTTGATCGTCTTTTGAGCATGATGTTCGTATTGCTATTCATCCTGATAGTCATAGTTTTTTGTGTGGACATGAGTGATATATCCTGTATTCTGCTTGACTGCATGTCACTTGATTCCCCTTCTTCTACTTGATTGCATGTTGCTTGTCTATGTGGGCTGCACATCTATCCCCTTATCTCCAACTCTCTTGGTTTCGGTCATTCTTTTCATCCCGGTTCTCACTATTGCAAGTGTGAGACCTTCTATGTGCTTGCTCTTTGACCGAGCCAGAGATTAGGAATAGGGTCTAGCGACGGGCTATACCGATGTCTGGGAGCGTTTTGGAGGAGACCGACATATCAATGCTGATTGGAGTCCGATCATTGAAGACCTGTATAGCCCCGAGCTAGGTTTCATGGATAGTTGTGCGACCAGTGTGTTTTCTCTCTTGTTTTAGCTTCTTAGGGTTTTTGGATGCACCCACACCATTCACTGTGCACTCTAGTCGACCATTGAGCGTTGAGAGTTTTGAGAGGCTTCACCATAGGAAACCCCCTGGGATGTCGAGGTAGTGCATGTGTGGAGGTGATGACCACCTTGCATGGAAGCGCCCCGTCTCTTCGGAGGCGTGCAGAGGGTTGCGTACCGCCGGAGGGTATGATCGCTTCTGCTAGGGATCTTTTAAAGTCCACCCATATCCATTTAGAGCCACCTTCACCTCGTAGGTTGAGCCGTAGATCCTTCGATTAGGACTCCTTCCCTACACGTGGGTGCATCTGAGGGCCTTCAGAGCCTCTGAGGTTACAGTTTGGATCCAGTATTCCCTCTTTTTAGTCTCCAGTTGAGAGTGCTTGGAGATCGGTATGAGTTTGAGTACGGTTGGATCACCTTTCATCTTGTCGCCTTAGTTTGTGTTTTCCACTCGATGAGTTTAGCATGTTTTCTCCCTAGGGCTTTCGTTTTCTTTCTTGGCTCGGCACACCCTTTCACTTTGTTGTCACTCACTCGATACTTTGGGATATGTTCATGATCATCTTTTTACACTGTACACCTATCACGGGCTCAGTACCTCATCATTTGTTTGATCCATGGTTTGATTTTCGACTCGATGCTCATATTTTCATTACAGAAAGGTGAAAGACACATTTTCATATTCACACATTTTTCGAGAGATTCGTCTTGATCACCTTATCATTTTTTCTCTTATGGAGCTCGAGTTGAAGGTTGAATCAAGGATATTTTGGTCTAGATTGAGTATCGATCTCGTGATAGTGTTGTTCTTCACACCCCATTCACTTTTTTCACACCTCGATCATTTTCTGGATCATCAATAGAAATTCTTTAGTCATATTTGTAGTCATCTCATGTTGGACACTCCTATGACTCTAAAGTTTCTATCGTACATCCAGATTTTTATTGTGACCATGTGATTGTGTGTCGCACCCTGTCATGTATTGGGTTGTAGTGTATCATGCACTAGTCATTGTTCGTTGCATCCCGTGTCGTTGCATGAGTCGTGTTTGAGTCGTTGTGTTTAGGTTCTTTTGTAGGGGTTATTTGTAGTCCTAGTCTTGGTTCAGTGCCCTGGGTTGAGTGGGATAGAGGTTGATTCATATCTCTGAGTTGCTATAGACGGATTCATAGTTGGTTTCGTTTGGTTATCTTATCGCTTCTGTGGTTTCGATTCAGGGGGCATTGACCAGTTTGAGTTAGAGGATGGATACTCAGCAGAGTAGACACGTAGTGCTCGAGGACACGTCGTTTGATATAGTGCCACCACCCGTTCTGCCTGTTCAGATGCCAGCTACACAGACTTTGCATGTTACTTCACATGATCAGGCTGCTGTCATTCCACCTATTGTCACACCAGTTACCATTATTGAGGATCCTCATTCTCGTATGGACAGACTCGAGCGGAGGATTGGACAGATGAGAGATCCTGATGAGATGATTTCATGGGATGATCCTGACGACGTGCCAGTGGCCACTTTGCCGGTCGGGTTCAAGATGCCTGATATAGAGAGATATACGGGTGTTGGATGTCCTCGTATTCATCTCAGACTTTATAGCACAGTTATGAGGTGATGACCACCTTGCCCTTGGTCTAGATGAGGCACAGTTGCTCACTTTGTTCCCATTGTCATTGAGCGGCATGACACAGAGATGGTACGCTTCATTAAAGTTATCTCGTCGGAGAATTTGGGAGGACTTAGCACGGGAGTTTCTGAGACAGTATTCATTCAGTGGTGACACGAGCGTTACACGTAGAGAGCTTGAGTTTCTTAGACAGGGATCAGATGAGTCTGTTTCTTCTTTTATCTCCCGCTGGAGGGAGAAGGCTGCGGAGATGATTGAGAGACCTACCAAGAGAGATCAGATGAGCATGTTTTTGAGGAGTTTGCATCCTAGGTTTGCTCGGCATCTGACAGGAGTCCCATTCCAGGATTTCAGATCATTGGTTCAGGCTTTATTCGATGTAGATGATGGCATCTCTAGAGGATTATGGTCAGATATTATTCCTCCTCCGGATACTGAGGGGAAGAGAGTTGGTGGATCATCTGAGAGCTATGGAGACGTATGTTCTGCGGATTTTCAGCATCGACGACCTGGTTATCATCCCTATGCGAGATCATTGCCGATACCTAGGAGTGATTTCCTGTCTTTACAGCATCGTCATCCTCATTCAGTTCAGCAGTACCCTTCTGTGCATCCTCATGCTGTCACGGTGCGACCTCCATCTCAGTTTCAGCGTCCACAGACTAGTATCCCACGACATGAGCAGTCTCGTCCCCATCGGCGACATCAGAGGACTTATTCTGATTTGGGGATGCCTTTGGATAAAGCTTTTGAGCGACTCAGAGCTACTGGCTTTTTAGTACCATTGGCCCCTAGGCCACTCCCGAGTACTTTACCTCCGCGTTTTCGTGCTCATGAGTTTTGTGCATTTCACCAGATGGCAGGCCATCGTACTGACTATTGTGCTTCTCTACGTCATGCCATACAGGATCTTATTGACAGTGGTGCGGTTAGCTTCCCTTTATCGACCACAGATACTGATCTCGGTTCAGATATGACTATTGATTCCTTTCCAGCCTATTCCACACATGCAGTTCCTCCTCCTTCGGGCTTATACCATCATGTTTGAGACACCCAGGGCACTGATATTCACCAGACGTTATGATATGGCAGACCTTGTTGGTGTACTTTTGGGACTACGTTATTAGTTGGTCGTTTTGAGTTTTGTTCTCTTTTCTTTTTATTTGAGTCTTGTTTTATGGTTAGTGATTCGTGTTCGTACCTTGTGTTTCGAGAGTAGACCTTAGTGTCTTATTTTGCATGATGTACTCTCATTTCGCTTAGTGGTATTGTTGTTTTCTTGGGTATGCGTTTCTATCTTCTTTTTATTATTATCATTATTTCTTATCATGCATTTTATGTGTTGTTATTTTAGGTAGCATCGTGTGTTGCTTTGTTTTTGTCTCTTGTATGTTTTTATTTTAGAGTCTTGGACAGTTTTAGTGTCGTGACTGGTCCCCGAGCAGAGATTGATGGTATGATGATTATGATACAGAGCACCTTGATACTAGACTTCTTCAGCTGAGATTCACCATGTCGGACGAGATCACACCCATTACTCTTACTACTCTTTATGAGATGATGGTGGATTTGACGCGGAGGGTTGAGAGGATTGAGCTTATTTTGTCAGAGCATCCATCGTCATCGAGAGAAGCTCCAGGAGTAGCGATGCCTTCATTACCACATTTGACTTCATCGATGTTTGCTGCTTTGGGTGCCTCACATCCACGGCCTCGCCCACATTCAGTGTTCCAGCAGCGCTCCTCATCCATTTCATTGGCTATGCCGACACGACCTTCATCCCGGCTTCAGGGCCCTCCAGTTATTACAGTCCCTCAGGAGCGACTTCACCCTCATCGACGATGTCAGAGACGCTTTTCAGATTTGAGCACACCCCTGAGCAGAGTTCTTGAGACGTTCCAGGCCATGGGATTCTTGGCTCCTCTGGCTCCCAGGGCACTTCCAGATCCTGTGCCTCCGCAGTTTCGGCTTGACTTGTATTGTGCGTACCATCAATCAGCAGGACATCACACTGATCGTTGTACTGCTCTACGACATGCCATACAGGACATTATTGATTCTGGGACGTTTGGGCATCCTCAGTCCGATATGTTTCCTATTCCTACCTCAGCTCAGGCCATGCATGTAGACTCCCCTCCACCAGCAGTCCCTGATCTTATTGATTTGGGCGATTGACTCATGATTGGCTTGCCTTGGTACAGTGGCGCTCAGATTTTGTTCCTTCTATGGCCAGAGATGTGACGACAGGACCAGTCACTGTTTTTGTTTTTGTTTGTTTAGTCTTGTCTTACTTGTGACTTTTAGAGACTATAACTCGATTTCTTGAGTATTGTCTTTGTTATCTTTCTTTTTGCATGATGTACTCATCGGATTATCCCATTGGATGCATTTTCTTTTATGGACATGTGTTTGTGTTTTGTGATACTATGATTTGTACTTTTGACTCGAGGCATCTCTTCACTTGCACGTTGTGGTATTGAGGCTTGACCTATCATGGAGGATATTGAGCCTATTAGCCTAGGATCAAAGATGTCCTAGGGAGTTTGAGACTGTGACACATCTTCTTATGATCAGAGTCATACCTTGCTCACTTCCCACACCTTGACTCTTTGTTTTGACCTGCGTTCCATGCGTTCCATCCATTATGAGCTTTGCATAGCATCACCTTTGAGACCATTATATGACATTTCTATCCTCGACCTTTCTAGCTTTGCACATCCCCTCTCTGATTCGACCAGGTAGAGTGTGAGGAGTTTGAGCCCATGGTTGTTCTTTCATGGCGAGGGATAGCTTATGATCTTTAGGTGGCTTACGATATGAGGATGGTCGAGTGCTTGATGAGACTATCACTTATTTTGCCGTGAGTATAGAGATTGATCTTGTACGATGAGAGTTGGCTTGTGACGGGCAGTCGTGCCTGATGAGATCACTGTTTACTTTGCCTTGAGAGGATCATCTTTGAGATTATTATGGAGCATTCGGAGTACGGTTGATACATGATCCTAGAGGAAGTTCAGACCCAACTGGAGCGGACCTTATTTCATCAGGGAGTTGACCCCAGAGGCGCTGCATGGTGATGGATTTAGACGGAAACCGATTCTCAGAGCCAACCAATGTGGATCAGCTAAAGAGGTACTATGTTTGAGACCATGGTCGCAGGATGGGTGGCCATCATTTCGGTTAGCCATTACCTTGTTATTCCTTTGTGATACATAGTCCGTTGCTAGCCCATTGAGCCTCACATGCGTATTATAGCCTTTCTTTCTTATCGCCTTGCTCACATTTTCACACCGGGACAGGGGCCCTTTAATGTATGCATGCATTGTTTGGGAGTTTCATGAGCCTTGGACCTAAGGGCATGTTTTTCTCATCATCTTTTCCTATCACTGCACCTTTGCATTTTCATCTCATCTTATTGGTTGTGTTATTCATTTCTTCTTCCTTATCCTATCTACTATTTGTTTGTCTCATATTCTCCCCACCCTGAGTGGTGAGCCTCCTCAGTTCATCACGTGGAGGATAGTCACATCATTTCCACCACCTATCTCGCGGACACTGGTTTAGAGATCCTTAGTTTGAGAAGGTCATCTTGTCAGAGAGAGTTTGTTTGTTACCTTATCACTTGGGAGTGTGTCCATTTGTTATTGATATCATCTTTGGGGTTCATTTGTTCATGTTCAGGGTACGCGTGTTTGTATATATGTAAAAAAAAAAAAAAAAAAAAAAAAAAAAAAAAAAAAAAAATGAATGATGAAAAGAAAAGAAAAAAATATAATAAGCACATGTGTGTATGTGCATAGTGTTCTCGATCATTGAGTATGTATATTGATGTCTGGGGGTCATTTTTATCGAGTATGTTCGTTATTGGGAGTTCGTATGTGAGCTTTCTGAGATCCCATGTTGTTTGTATTGCTTCGTCATATCTATTTGTGAGAGAGGTGAGTGACCTTCTCCTAAGGACTCCGAGTCATTGTCCTTTCCATCATTACATTCATTATTGATGTGACTTCACTTCATGTTTGATCTGAGTTGATCACCACTTTTCTTCACATATTCATTGTTTCGCTGTCGCTTTCATCGTTGCTTGTGATTCATCTCATTCCCTTCACATCTTATTATCTTCTTACAGCAACCCATCTCGGGTTCGATACTCATTTCGCATCATCATTACTCATACCACTATCAGTTCATGTTGCTTCATTTGTCTCCTTATCGACATCATATTCACGTTAGGCATCCTCAGGTCCATGGCTCATGGGGTTCACTATACATGTTGCATTTCATATATGAGGGCATGGTTTTCTGATCATTGGGTATTTGAGCCTAGTTTCCTTTCATTTCTATTACCCTATCACCTTGGCCTACGTTACGTCCCGTGTCTTAAGACCACCTTGAGGCCATGGGATCAGATGTCGTCTTCGGCAGCCTCTACTTGGACAGGTGATTGAGATCTGGTTGATATTTAGATATTGTCATGCTTCTTCTTCTGGGGGTCGCCTCTTTGATGTGCAGGTCTGATTCAGTTGTGTTCGGATTACCGGGATCGCGAGTTTGACGATGATTGATTTGCTGTCACCTGATTTTGACCTATCATACCTCTGGTGCCACACTGAGGCATGTCCCATTTCATTTAGAGGTTCATGGATCCTCACGGACTTGCATGATCATCACTTACTGGATGCTCACTGAGACGTAGACATGATCGTTACCTTACAGAGCCCCTGAGATCCACCCAGCCAGGTCCGCGCTTCTCGACACTTGGATGCCATCATGCCTCTCCATCCGGGAGGTACATCTTGGAGATGTGTGCATGATTCAGTTATAGATTCGGACGACCAGTGTTACATGTACGATGATAGATGATTTCATGTCGCTCGATTTTGACTTGTCGTGCGTCCGATGCCCATACTGGGGCATATTTTCCGTTTCAGATGAGATTTACCGATTTTCATGGAGGTCACATGTGCGACGATGGATGATTTCATGACATTTGTTCTTCGGACCTGTCGCGCACCTGATGCCGTACTGGGGCATATTCCGTTTCGGAGGATCTTTACGGACTTTCACGGAGGTCACGTGCTCGACGATAGAGGATTTCATGACACTTGTTCTTTTGACCTGTCACACATCTGATGCCCATACTGGGGCATATTTCCTTTTCGATTGAGATTTATGGATCTTCATGGAGTTGCACGCTCATCCCCACTCACGAGATACACATTGACACGATGTTTCCTCCGTGGAGCCTCTCAGGAGTTACCCAGTTAGGCCTGCACCTCGCGACGCTTCGATGTCATCATGTTTTTCTTCCGAGAGACACCCCTTTGATCTATAGGTCTGATTCAGTTGTACACGTGGATGACGTGGATCGCGCATTCGATGACGGGTGATCTGAGCTCATCTGGTTCTTTTGACTCGTCATGCATTGTGTTTGATAGCTCTTATGTGAGCGATATCTGGGATTGATCCGGGAGCATTCTGATTGTGATGGACCAGGAGTTATGGTATGACCTTACATTGGGGCATACCATCTCAGAGAGTTTTATTATCGGATGACCATTATGTTGAGGCATACTCTTCTCAGTCGATGACGGATTTTTGAGCCATGTCCATTCCTCGGGGGATATTAGATGTCCTTTTTCACATTGGAGCATGAGACAGGATTGGCGCATTTCATCTGGTGTATTTTACACAGGGGCATACCCCTTTCGGTCGACGATGGTTTTTAGGCATAGTTGTTCCTTGGAGGCGATTAGATTCATTTCACACTGGAGTGCGAGATATGACCGGATGTTTTCTTTGATGTGATCACGAGAGCGTAGCCCTCTCATCATTGTTGACAGATTTTCCAGATGATTGGATCAAGACACAGACACTTATGAGAGCATGTAGCGGAGTTTAGTCATTTTAGGGTTTGCCCTATACTGGGGCGTAACCCTTTCATTGGCAGTTGATCTTAGAGATACCAGTTCACATTGGGACATGCTCTTTCTTTAGAGGAGGCCAGATACTCTCTTCACATTACCACGATGACTTTGAGGAGCGGAGATTCGTTTTGGATCAGATGATGCATGATTGGTTATACTTTTCTCATGGATGTTTGATTTGGAGATGCTTACACTGGGGCATAGCCCTCTCATCGATGATGATTTTGTGAGATGACAGTTTATACCGGACACTTACTTTCCGGAGATCATTCTGCACTGAGAGTTTACCCATTCTGAGATGATGCATTCACACTAGGGCATGGCCACCTTGCTGATTTTGACATTGAGGCTCCATTTCGTGTTTATGATTGCTGCTTTCGATGGATCATGGAGTCATTGACACCCTGGGCTCAGTCTTCTCAGCGTACCTAGTTTGATTTGGATATTCACTTATCTTTGTTACGCACCCATACATCCTACATTGGACACCATTATACCTACACCCATCTTATCAGAGCCTTACACCTTTTGAGTTTACATATTTCATCATCTTACCTGACTTTATCCTCTTCTCTTGATCAGAGGAAGATGCAGACTAGTCTCGGGCTTTCTGGTTGAGTTTTCACATGCCTTTGGGCATTAGGTTCAACATCTTCCGTGATGGTAGGACCTGTTAGATTATTGATATATTTGTGATGATGTACTCATATTGATAGTTGCCATATTGTGTCTTGATTTGTTTACATTTCAGACTTAGGGTTTTGGTCAGCATTTGTTTGATCCCTTATTCTGGTTTTGCTTTGTCAGCATAGTTTTGGGGATGTTTGGTCTTGTTTTAGCGTTTGTTCATTGAGGCTATGTATATCCTGTTCATTGCATCATCATTGAGCATATCCCAGAGTGTCTTGTTTGGTGACATTCTATCTTATGTTGGTTACTATCTTGCACTTGGGCATACCCCCATCCTTCAGTTCATTAGATATTTTGCGAATTTTCTCACTACTCGATCTATTTCTTGATCTTTGCGAGTCGTCACACTGAGGCATGCCCCCTTTAGTGCTTTTCTACTGGGACATACCCCCTCTCTTTGGGTTTACCGTGTCTCGTTTTGATTTCATGGTTGTCAGACCCATTTGTCGATCTTTACGAGTTATCCCTTATGGCATCCCCCTATTTTCAGTTTGTTTAGGGCATCCCCCTATTTTTCAATTTGTTTAGGGCATCCCCCTACCGTCAGTTTGTTTAGGGCATCCCCTTTGTTTTATATTCACCACCATGGATTTTCATCTATGGGCATTTCCGATTATCACCACCATAGACCGGGCATCTATGGGCATTTCAGTTGTTTCACCACCATGGATTTTCATCCTTGGGCCTTTCAGATTTCACCACCATAGATTTTCATCTATGGGCTTTGATCAGTTTTTCACCATCATAGATTTTCATCTATGAGCATTTGTTTCAGTTATCACCACCATAGACTGGCATCTATGGGCATTTTTATTGTATCACCACCGTAAGTCTTCACTTATGGGCCTTCTAGTTTAGTGTTTAGAGTCAGCTTTTTGGTTTGGCTTCTAGAGCTATTATTTTTCTTAGTTTAGTGTTTAGAGTCAGTCTTGTCATTCAGAGTCGCAGCTCCTGACGTTCATATTCGCTGGCATTGCACATCATACCTTCAGGGTTTTGCATTCCTGCTCGGCTTTCCTCACTTCGTTACCTGGTGCTTATTGCATATTCATCTCGTACTCCAAGGTGGTTCGACCGTTACTCATCTTTGACATTGATCTCTTGGGTCACTTTTGGAGACATCTTAGAGAGAGATTGGGCCCTTAGTGTGGCTTCAGAGGCGCTTTGAGATGGGTTTTCTTTTAGGATTAGAGCCTTTGTGTTCGTCTGCTAGCCTGAATGAGTTTGCGTTTCACTAGTGTCCCTGTAGGGGTCTCCTTGGTTCTTCGGTAGAGTTCACTTCATTCCACTCACTATTCACACTTTCTTTTCATTCCAGTATTCATATTCCTTGCACTCGTGAACTCTACCGAAGAGGGGCATATTTGTAGACCCCCTCTTAGGAAACCAGAAAACTATTAGTTTTTTTAGGATTTTTATAGCATGGGAGGAATGCTATTTCCTCATCACCAGCAGCGGGCAACACTTGAGATAAGTGGAGGGCCCCCTTTTCCCTATACCCGGGAAATCAGCTGCGGAGACAGGGGCAGCCATGCTGATGGTCAGAGACCCCATCCTTGCTGACGAGGGAAACAGGAAATGGAGGGTTGGGGCTTGCTGAAGAAGACACCCACAAAAGAAACCAGGGAAGAGGACGGAAAGGGGGGGTCACGAAGAGGATCCGCAGAGAGGGAAGAAAGGAAAGGTATGTCCTCCATGAATCATTGAACTCATTTTATTGGTATATATTCCTATTCCTTTTTTTTTTTTCTGGATAGTGTTTGCGGATTGCTTGGTTATGCGTTCAGTTTTATGGTCGCCATTTGGTCTATGAATTCATTGTGGCTAGCTCGTTTATTTTCCTCGGGGTGATTGGAGAGCAACTTGGCTCTGTTTCTGTTGCACTATACCTCATGGGAGAGTCTTGTTTTCGTCCCCGCTCCCGTGGAATGCATTCGGATCCATCCACCTACAGCGAAGCCCATGGATCCAAGCGCGAAACATAGGTTTGTTTGCCTTAGTTGTTTGGTCAGCTGGTGCCCTCTTTTTTTTATTTTATTTTCTTGTAGTTTCCTCTCTTTCCCCTGTTTCTGATGTCCATCTAAGGGGAGCCGTGCAATGGATTTAAATAGATAAAAAGGTTCTGGACCCATTAAACTTGAAGAATCCGTTGCCCAGACATTTTCTTATCGGAGAGAATACCAACCCCGAAGTCGAGAGTGCCTTGAAGGATCCATACTCGAACCCTGCCCTTCAAGCAGACGTCCGTGGCACTCGAAAGGCTGCTGCCATGCATATCCCCAGCAGTCCCCTTTGTTCAACAGCCTCATAGCCGCGCACCCACGTTCCTTGCATGGCCGTTATCCTCTCCTATCTTCCCCATCACCTTTTCTCCTTCTAGTCGCCATACCCATCTCCACAAGGGCTCCCAAAGCCGCTCTTCTGTACGCGTGGGATTCAAGCATGCAAGCTGCCTCCACCATCTCCCTCCTCATTATTTTCCATCGCTCCCGCAGTCTCCATCGGCGGCGCGTTTTCCAGAGGCCCGGAGAGCTCCGCAACTTTCCATGCACGCCTGCCGCGCCTCCCTGCATCTTCTTGCTGTGCGCACCACGTCGGCAAGGCGCCGACTCGCCTCACCAGCCGCCATCACCCGTTCCGGCCAGGTGGGCACTCGCATCAGTCGCCATGACGCCGGCACCTTCTGGATGCCGCCGAATCGCTGTCACGGCTCCTCCCTCCACCTTGCTGCTGGTGATGAAGGTTTTCTCTGAGGATGGTGTGCGTTTAGAGGAGTAGGCTGTGAAGAAGATGAAGTGTGGGCTTGGGCTTGATGGGTTTAGGCTTGATGGGTTTGGGCTTGATGGAGTTGGGCCCTTTTTAATGGTTGGACATGGGTTTAGGTTTATTGGCTTTGGGTTTAATAGAGATGGATATGGTTACTTTCATTATTATTATTGCTATTATTATTATTAATTATTATTATTATTACTATTATTATTATTATTATTATCATTGTCAATATTATCATTTGTTCAATTTTTTGAATCTTATTCTTATTGTTATTATTATTTTATCATTGTTAATCTAAAACCTTCAAAATCCTATTCTTATTTTCATTATTAATCCAACCCTTTAAAACCTTATCAATATCTTATTATTATTATTAATTCCACTTTCAAAAATCTTATTCTTATTTTTTTTAATCAATCCAATCTCTTAAAATCTTATCATTAATATCCTATTATTATTATTATTATTATTAATCCCACTTCCAAAATCTTATTATTATTATTATTATTATTATTATTATCATTATTATTAATTCAAACCCTCAGGACCTTATTGTCATTATTATTAATATAACTTTTAAAATCCCATTATTATTATTGTTATCAAATTAACTTTTAAGATATTACGATTATTGTTATCATTATTAATTCAATTAAAATATCCTTATTATTATTCTTACTATTATTATTAATTCAAACTTTCAATATTTTATTATTATCATTATTAATTCGAATTCTCAATATCTTATTATCACTATTATCATTAATTCACACTTTCAAAATCCTACTATTAATATTATCCTGTTACTATCATTATTAATCCAAAACTCTCCAAAATCCTATTATTATTATTATTATTAATTCAACTTCAAGACCTTATTATTGTTGTTGTTATTATTATTATCATTATTATTAATTCAACTTTCAAAATTTATTTTTTTATATTTTCACAGTTTAATTTCTTAAAGTTCATTTCTTATAATTATTATTATTGTTAAATCAACTTTCAAAATCCATATTCTCATAGTTTAATTGTCCAAAGTTCTCTTCTTAAATCTAATTTTTGAAGTTTCCTTTCCAAAGTTAATTGTCAAGATTCAAAATTTTAATCTAGTTGCCAAAGTTCCAATCTTTAAAACCAAGTTTTCAAAAATTTCAACTATCATTATTATTAATATTATTCCATTCAGTTATTTCAAAATATCCTTCCTTATACAATTCTGTTTTTCCAACCTTTAAATTCAATTTCCGATTTGAAGGAATTCCAAAATTTTCGTTCATTCATTTAATCATTATATTCTTTATTATTATCGTATTTATTTATTTCAAGTTTTCCTTCTTTAAACAATCTTAATTTTCTGACTTCCAGATTCGATCCCAACTTCCGAAATTTTAAAATTCTCATACCCATTTATTTAAACATCATTATTTATTCACTTGCTTATCTTTAAAATTCAATCTTTAAAAAACTCCTCGAAATTTCGATTTCTAAATTTAAGCTCCAATTTCCGAAATTTTAATTCTCAATATCAAAATTTAATTCTCCATTATTATTTTATTTATTTATTCATTTTTAAAATTCAACCTTTTAAGAATCTTCAAAATTTCCGATTCCTAAATTTAAATTCCAATTTCCGAAATTTTAATTCTCATATCAGTTTATTTAATTATCATTATTTTATTTATTTATTTAAAATTCAACCTTTTAATAATCTTCAAAATTCCGTTTTCTTAATTTAAATTCTAATTTCTGAAATTTTAATTCTCACATCAATTGGTTTAATGATCATTATTTTATTTATTTATTTTAAAATTCAATCTTTGAATAAGCCATCAAAATTCCAATGTTTAAATTTAATTACAATTTCTGAAATTTTGTTTTTCATATCGACTTATTTTATCAAAATTCCAATTTCCGAAAATTCTCATGCTCACTTCAATTTATTTAATCACTAATATTTCATTCAGTTATTTTAAAACTCCATTTTTAATCAATTCTATAAAATTTCCGATTTCCAAATTAAATCCCGAAAATTCTCATATTCACTTTAATTTATTTAATCACTAATACTTCATTCATTTATTCTAAAACTCCATTTCTAATCAATTCTTTAAAACTTCCGATTTCTGAATTAAATCCCGAAAATTCTCATACTCACTTCAATTTATTTAATCACTAATATTTCATTCATTTATTTTAAAACTCCATTTTTAATCAATTCTTTAAAACTTCCAATCTCAAAGATTCCAAAATTCATGTTTTATTTATTCAATTATTATTTTCGTTATTATTATTATTCTATTTATTTTAAAATTCCATCATTAGACAATTCCAATTTTCCGACTTCTGAACTCAATTTCCAATTTTCAAAATTCTAATTTCTTTCAAATTTAGTTCCCAAAATTCCAATTCTTAAATCTAATTCCCAAAACTCCAATCTTCAAATAAATTCCAAGGAATCCAATTTTCACTCAAACAGTTTTAATTCTACTTCAGCTCTCAAATAAACCTTCTGTTTTCTTGGTTCTACATAAGCATGAATGGAATTTGTGAGACTAATTTGTGCAAGATACATCGGGCTTTGGTGAGGGCTCGACACATATGATTTTATGATCGATTGATTGATTGATTGATTTAATTGTCATGCGTGATTGATTTGTTCTGCTTTGTGATATGTATATATTCATCCTATATAGATTTACTAACCCCCCTCTTGATAGCGCATATTGGTTTGCCACCCAGGTATGTATTTTCTCGCATTATGGTCACTCCTTGTGCTTGTTTTAATTCTCATACGGGCATGATCGATTCGAGTATTCATTGTTTTTTCTCATCAATTGCCACATCAGCTTCATTTTATTAGTAGAGACCCGACTTTAGGGACTTAGAGGGGTGCTACGGTCGTTACCGTACCTTCCCAATAAGTAACCTGACCCCCGAACCCGATCCGGTTTTTCACAGACCACCTTTTCCAAAGTAAGGAGTCACACTTAGGGTTTTTCTTTCTTATTTTGTTTACCCTTTAAAGATAAAACAAAAATAAGTGGCGACTCCAAGTCAGTTTTCTTAATCAAATAAAATCAATTTTTCAAAATTAAAATCGAGCTCGCCATCGAGTGGGAAACGCATTGAGCCGAAATGCGGGGTCCACACTTATCTTCTTTAATTAAAAATATGAAACATTTTAATTAAGAAAAAAGTTAAAATGGATGATCAAATTTAATCCATAAACAAAAAGCTAAAACTATAATCATCAACTTTGATTTTTTATAAAAGTTATAATTTTCAAAAAATACAAACAATAAGATAATATAAAAATGTAATAAGATTTAATTAATTTTTTTTCCTTACATTATTTTTAGCTATGGGAATATATGGTAATACATTTTCTATTCATGACCTCTTGCTATGAATGTAAAAATAAGGTAAGACCAAAAAAGAAAAGAAAAAAAAAAGATTAGGTTTATAATATATGTTGGATGCATAGAACATAATTCAAAGTGGGGAATAAGTTCTGAATTAGGAAAAGTTTTCAATATGCTTTCAACATAAAGTTATGAATGAAGAAGTGTAATTTTGGAACAATGAAAACTCTTGATCCATTAATAACATATCAAGGATAAGGAGGAGAAAGCAAAGGATCACTGATAGACGACTGATCATCTCATTCATATGATCATAATACAAAAATATAAATTAAAGGAACAAAGGAAGAAGTCTCTCTCTACTTGGGACTGAAGAAACTTTCTGTGTTAAGTCCTACCTAAGTGGCATACAGTTGAATGCGACCTTCAAACCATTGATAATCTGCTTCTACGATACCCATCATGTGATGAATGACTCTTATATGGAAAATAGAGGGGAAGAAAAAGACTACTGCATATGGGATTGTAACTGCATTTCAGTTGTCGTCATTGTCAAGTAAGATTTTAAGTTGAAGTTGTTGAAGGGTGAAGCAAGCGGGCTTTCTGATTCAGGTATCAGCCACGTTTTCAAGACTAGAATTTGACCTCACAGTGTACTCTGCTACAAGCTTTGCAAAAGACGACGACTTGTTCTCTAGCAATCTGGTGGGGGTATCATATTCCTCAACAAGTCCTGCACCAGCAGTTCCAGGGAAATAAATCAAGACGAATGCAGATGAAGTTAGAGTGAGATCGTGTTGACAGTACTAACCATGATCCAGAAGTAGAACCATGTCACTATCGAGGACAGAAGTAATTCGATGTGCAATGGTTATGACTGTAGAGTCGACAAAGTGTTGTCTAAGGGTTTGCTGAATCAGATTATCGGTGGCTGTATCAACTGATGCGGTAGCTTCATCAAGCACCAAGACCTTGCTTTTCTTGAGTAGCACTCGGCCAAGACAAACCAGCTGCCTCTGACCCATGCTCCAATTCTCTCCATTCTCAGTAACTTCCAAATTCACATCAATATTAGGAGACTTAGATGAGGTTCCTATTTAAATTTTATGTTAGCAAAGCGGGAGAAATAACCTGCAGAATCTAGCTTTCCTTCTTTCTTCCTGACTTCATCCCCAAGCTGGCACTTATCCAGAGCCTGAACCAATGAGTTAGGAAAGCAATAATTCATTTGTACAATATTAATAAATGAAGCAAAAGAAAACTATTTTTCTACTGTCTTAAGAAAACATAGTAGAGGAAAACCACATGTCCACCTTACTTTTTGAGTATATCAATAGAATAAACAAAGCCTACCTCCCAAATCTGTTCATCTGAGTACTCTTCAAGTGGGTCAAGGTTGCTCCGTACAGTCCCTTCAAACATGGTTGGATCCTGAGGGATAATGCTTAGTCTGGACCGCAAATCATGTAGTCCAATGGAAGAGATGTTGGTACCATCTATCATAATCTGACCAGTGGCAGGTTCAACAATTCGAAAGAGGGTCTGTATGAGGGTTGATTTACCACTGCCAGTTCTCCCTACAATGCCAGTCTTCATTCCTCCCAGGAAAGTGCATGTGAGACCTCTCAATACAAGTGGCATGTGTGGGGCATAGCGGACCTACATCCACACTCACCGTCATCAAACATATGGAAATTCCTCTGGCCAGACCAAACCATGAATAACCCTCTAGCATATATACAAATTGAAATTACCTGCAAATCCTGAATATCAACTTGTCCATGTGAAGGCCAAGAACATGCTGGCCTGTTTTCTTCTATGACAAGAGGCGGCTCACTTGGAATGGAAGTGTATTGAAGTATTCTCTCAACTGATATAATTATATTCTCCATATTGCAAAAATTCCATATTACCCAAGCTAGTGTCATGTTCAAATTAAGTCCATATGACACTGTTAGGCCTGCAAGACCTTTAATGGAAGTGGAAAAGAGTATTAGTAATTCTCCTATGCCATTTGCTACTGAGAGTGAAATGGATAATCAGTGAATAAACCAGATCAGAGCTACTTACCAGGATCAATTACTCCGTCTGGAACAGAGATTAAGAAAACCAAAGAGAAGGCAAATGTAACAGAAGATAGCATATCCAAGCGGAAGCACAGCCATTCTATTGCACCAGCAATGCTAAATTTGGGCCGTATATACCCATCTATCAATTTCATGTTTGTGTCCCTGAATCTAGATTCTTGATCAAAGCTCCTGATGGTCATAGATCCTGATATGGTTTCAGAAAAATGTTGTATTACTGGAGCTTTGCATACTCCGGCCAATCTTGATAGTTCTCGTGCTGAAGGTATGTAATATTGCTGCATAATTATAACCATGAAAGAACCTTTTGCTCATATATGATATAAATCTAAGCTTTAAGGAGTACCGAGGGAGAAAAATGGTTTTGGAAATGATAAAAAAAATAGAAATACATTACTTAAACATTGCATCTAAACAGAAAAACCTGCAGTCTATCTTGCAGCCAATTTCATTACCCTTATCTGAAAAATGAATTGGCACTAAAAAACCACCATATTAGAGAGACTTTCATTCTGAGGCCATATTAATTGGCAAGGCACATTCATATTGGTACCTCAATATGCAATGCTTGTGATTGAGCCCCAGCTCAGCTGGATCAGAAAGGAACATGAACATGCCATGAATTGTAGGAGTTATCCTGAATTAGGATTTCATTTTAATGCAGTTGGTTTAAAACGAATCAAATTACTCAGTAAGCAATGCACTACTCCAATTTTTTCCTAAGCAACATTTTGGATTAAAGCTCAGTTTATAGGCAAAATGATTTTAAAACTACTGGCATTTTCATGGACAGATATGATTGATAATCTAATCTGCAAGAGTACATGGCATATGTTAGCGAAGAAAATAAATAATGTAATATGAGAAACATAAGGTGATGTTAACTGCAGAGCATGAGATGTCATGTGACAAAGCCATGTGTTGGCATTAAAGAACGAGAAGAGGTCCAAACAGGTTCACAATGGTTACCTGATACCAGATGCAGGTTGCAGCCACAGGAATAAAGACAATGAAAACCTGCCATGCAACCTGTGACATTACTGCAATAATTCCCAGGAGCTGAATCAATGTGAAGGCACATGCCCCAACTTGCGTTGCAATGTTTGTATCAATCGTACTTTGGTCTGTAGAAGCCTGAAAAAAAAAATGAAGGATCAATTAAGTGATATTCTAACACTTCATTTTGGTCAATGGGGAAAAATGCAAGGCAGCAATAGATATGCATTCATATTTGCACTTACTCTGTTTAGAATCCGTCCACTTGGGGTGGCATCAAAGAATGACATTGGGGCACGGAAAAAGCACAAATGCATTTTATTGAAGAGTATAGTAGCTGTCTTGTAACCGGCTGTTACAAGAAGCATGGCTCTAGAAAGGACGCAAAAAGAACTTCCAACAGCCAAAGCTACATAAACAATTATGAGAGTAGAACCTCTAACTGCAGGTTTCACATCATCTGACACGGGACTTGCCCAAGCCATCCAATAATTGCTTCCAATTTGAAGCAGCTGAAAGAGAATCTGTGACAACAGTATAAAGGGCACAAGAGCCCCTCCATATGCTGTCCTCATGTAATTCCAATAAACCCATAGCCCAACTTTACCTTTCTCTCTCTCCTCTTCTTGAACAAGCTGACCTTTTGGCCCATCTATCTCCTCTGCTTTACCATTTTGGCCACCTCCGTTTTCTTATTTTTCAACTACTTCAGAAGTACCACCAATATTATCACTATCCTCATGGATACTTAATTTTTCTGAAAGTGACCCTGCCTCTACAGAATTGAGTGCTGACAAAGCTTTCTTATGTGCACCAACAAGTTCCATAAAATCAGTTCCAGAGTTGAGAATTTCATTGTACTTTCCAGCTTGTGTAATTCTTCCATCTTTCATGACCTGCGGGTATGCTACATTTCTTCAGTTTATCTAATGGAAACAAAGGCAGGGAAGAAAAAAAATGGTAATTACTCACCAGTATGAGATCAGCAGCAGGTAAGAACTCTACTTGATGTGTAACATAGATCACAGTTTTCGAACCCAAGAGACCCAGCAAACATTCCTGTTATATGAAGGTTACTTACAAATAAGATCAATGAAAGATTTTATTTTTATTTTTATTTCATTTATTATATATAATAAAAGGGAAAGGAAACAGAACAAAGGGCAATGGGTTAGCAAGGGTCCCTAATTACCTCAGCCAGACCAAGAACCAAATCTCATATAGCCCATAGCAGTGCATATTTAAACATACAAGGATAGCTCAATTTCTACTTAATGCAATGGCATTGAATAGATAACATGTTTTATTTCATATATATGTATATTGATCAAACTCAGGCTTTTAGAAGAGAAAGAAATTACCTTAAAGAGATGGGTTCCTGTATGAGCATCCACAGCACTGAAAGGATCATCAAACAGATAAATATCAGCGTTTTGGTAAAGTGCACGTGCAATCTGTATTCTTTGCTTCTGGCCACCACTCAAATTGATTCCCCGCTCACCTATAACCGTCTGATCACCAAATGAGAGAACCTCCAGGTCCTTCTTCAAGGAACATGCATCAAGGACCCTTTCATACCTTTCTCTGTCCATCTCCTTACCAAACAAGATGTTCTCTTCTATCTTGCCACTCTGTATCCAAGGAGACTGAGCAACATAGGCCTTTGTTCCACACAGCTTAAGGATACCAGATATCTTAGGCACTTCTCCCAACATACAAGATAGTAAGCTTGACTTGCCTGAGCCTACAGTACCACAAACAGCAACCCTCATGCCAGGGCACACCCGCAAATTAATATCCTTCAGTGTTGGATTAGGGGAAGATAAATCCCAAGAGAAATTCCCATCCACTATCTCAATTGCTGTATCAGAACTACCTTTTGGAAGCCTCTCGATAACATCACTCTGCAGGTCAACTAGACGAAGAAAGGATGTAATTCTGTCAAGGGATACTTTAGTCTGAGCTATCATTGAGATTAGGTCAGGAAGAAGGTAGATGGGTTGTTGAAGTATCCTGAATGTTGCAAGTGAAGATAAGATCTTCCCTGATTCAAGCGGGATTCCTATAAGCATGCAAGTTCCAAAGGTGACCACGGACACAAATGTTGGGGCAACCCAGAAAAAAAAAGTGGTCATGGCTGAAGTGTAAAGATATTTTTTCAACCACCCCGTCTCATTCTTCCGAAGGTCTACAATTTTAGACAAAAACTTCATCTCCCATCCCTGAAGCTTGAGAATCCTCATGTTTCTTAAAATCTCAGATGTTGCCTTCATCCTTTTATCTTTTGATTCCATTAACTTGCCCTGAAACTTCTCTTCCCATTTCCCCAGTGGAACATTTGCCAACATAACAATTACAGTTGCAAAGAAAGCTGCAACTGAAGCAAGGCCGACGTTTTTATACAAGATTAGCAAGGCTAAAGTAACTTGCACAATCACCATCCATGGTCCGTGCATATACCAAATGAAATCCCCAATTCTCTCCGCATCAACAGACATAAAATTAATGATCTCTCCAGTAGTATGACCCTGCTTTGACTGGCAGGAAAGAGTCAAACCCTTGTTGTAGATCATTGTGATCATTACTGCTCTGATCCTAAAACCAACCTGCTGCAATCTAAAGGAACACTGCCTCAGTGAAAGGCACTCAACAAGCTTCGCAAGAAAAAAGACCATAACCAAAACATAGCCTTCATTTTTTAATTCCCTCCGCCCATTGAGATATTGAACGAAGGTGTCAATAAGATAGGGCCCAACATAAGAAGCTAATATGTTCAGAAGTAGGAATAAAGCCGTCAATAAGATTTCTGCCCAAAATGCAAAGATCAATGCTTTCACCAGCTTAAGCGTGGTCACTCCATTACTTCCACCACAATCACACTGGAGCTTATTTCTAAATGCTGGAAAGACCGCTACAACGCTGTTGCTGGTATCAAGCTGAGGAACATCCCCAAGGTCTAATGTTTTCTTGTTACCCTCAGCAATCAAGGGACCGATCCAAGAGAAAGTAAGAAGGCTAAAAAAACCAGCTTTTGAAAAGGGGGTCACAGTTTCTTCCCCCTTGGATTCATCAGACTCTACTATACTTATACTGGTGCCACCATTCAAAAGTGGTTCCCTAAGAATTGATTCCTCACCTTGATTCTTTCCCAAAAACCCGGAATAGCACAAGAACAGACCAGTTATGACGTAGACAATGTCGGGCACCAAAAATTGAACTTGTAGGGACTGGTCTTTCTTAACAATGTCTATAACAAGGCAATAACAAGAGATGGAGAAGTAAAATCCCCACCAAACTCTTAACAAAAACGGGAACTTTGGTTCAACAGAACCATGGAATTGAGTGTGCAAATATACACAAACTGCTCCCCAGGAAAGTGTTCTGAGCACTAAATCCAAAAGTGTGACCAGCGTTTCACCAGACCAGCCATTTCTGTACCAATAAAAGTAGTTCAAAAAACACAAGAAGAAATTCAACAGTGACAGACCCTGACAGCATGCAAACGTTTGCTTATAGTACAAAAACCTAGTCCTCTTACAATTTTCAAGAGCACCCCCGTTGATTCTCTTGCACACCCATGATACAAACAGGAGAAGCAACAAAACTAGATGCAATGAGGCAGAAAAGGCACGTAAAAAGACGGGGTTTAGCAGAAAACCAATACCTGGGTACGTAACCATGGCTTCGAGCCCCACCATTTTTTGAGAACCTTTGGATTCCACTAAAATGGTATTTTGGAGGTGTGCTCATGAATTGGCACTTGACAGTGAAGATTTTTGGTACTTCATATATGAGAAATAAGATGGGATGTCACTGGTTTTTTAAGAGTGTATTCCACATGAGAAAGTCAGTCAATGGACACTTCCATGGGCGCCGGATAACTTGGCAGCCATCGAATGTTGACGGACATGGCAAAGAAGCTAGGCAGGCATGAAGAGAGAGACAACTTCAAGGACATAGAGACAATTTTCTTGTTTCCCTTTTTTTTATTGATCATCTTTTTAGTAGAATTTTCATTGCCAAATATTTTTAATTCCAAAATCCAAAAGATTTATGATTTATTTTTTTGATTCACATTTCATTCCAACAAACTACTCTATGGTATCATAAATATTTGGGAAATTCCCCGTTATTATCTTATTTTCCATAAAAAAATTTAGAAACAAATTTCAAATTACCCGGATGACAAAAAAAAAAAAAAAAAAAAAACCACACACAAAAGAAAAAGAAAAATAATATTTTTTATTCAGCAATTTAATTTAATTACCATTATTTAGTTAATTTTAAATTAGAATTCAATTATGGAATTTAGTTAATCCCTTTTTTTATTTCATAGTAGAACCATTGATATTTTTATAATCATATAGATCCAGACAATGACTACATTTGCTAAAAGTCAAAATCATAGTAGGCATCACAACTGTGAGCTCATCATTTTGTCATCATGTGTTTTGCTTCTGGTCAAAAGATAACCTTAAAAATACTACTAGTCTACTAGAAAGAAAGCCTAAAAAATAATTTCTATTTTTTTTTTATTCTTTAAGGTTTGTAAACTTTTTTTTTTTTCTTTTCTGAACTTTTATGCTTTATAAAGGATTATCCCCTTCATTCCCTCTTAAAATAGGTAACATTGACACTGGTTATAGTTTGATCATGATATGTTCTTAAGGGGCAATGAAGCATGAGTACTGTTTGTTGACCCTAGGAGGGTTAAGATGATCCCTCATCAACCTATAGGATTGGAAATGCCTAACTTATTGATTGTTGTTGTTGCTTTGATCATTTGTTAGGTCATTTATACTTGCTTGAATTGGCTAAATTTGTCTTTGGCGTCTAGTAAAAATATCCATTTTATAAACAAGCATAGAAAGTAAGAAGAAGATGAAAAGTAAAAAACTAGAAATAAATAAAATTCCTATTATTAAAGAAAACCAACTATTTAAAACAAAAAAAATTAAAAACTAATTAGTACATACTTAATTGACTTAGATAAAACTTGTTACTAATTCCTTAGCAATAACATCATTTTCTTGACCGAAAATCTCTATTACAAATAAAATATTAAAACATAAATACATGATAAAATTAGTAAAGAAAAATGAAGGATAGAGTTATCACAACTTGTAGTATTTTAGGTTATCATCCTTAGGGAATAAAAAAAATTTAACTAATTTTATCTAAAAGTAGTGATTTTTATTGAAAAAAATGATTAGATTGAAATTATGATTTGATGGATAAATTAAGAAAACAATGATAAACCAATCTAAAGATTTTCACAAATCCAATCTCAAACCTAGGATTGAGGGATAATAAATAATGATTAAAGGATTTTTTACCTTCATAGATTAGACCACAATATAGGCCATCCAAGTTTGGAACCATGTTTTCAAACTTAAAATCCATTCTCTAATAGTCATTCAACAAATAATTTGATACAATGTTTTATCCTTTAGGACATTTAAAACCCGATATTCATTTGGTGTATTCTCCTCAGTCATCAATTACATTAACATATGATCACACTAGGTCAACTATTGATCATAATCTCTTATGCATCAAAGGACCCCTAGCATGTATCCTATGTATCTCTAATAGGGACAAACTAACAAATAATTAAACTTTTATACAAAAATTTAAAGATTAGAAACTTACTACCATTAAAAGATATCACATTTTCTTATCATCCCTTTGTCTCGAATTATTCGTGATTTATTGTTACATCTCCAATGAGAGGATTTAGCCACTCATGCTCAAATTAATGTCATACATTGAATTAAACCGAATCATGAGAGATTTTATTGAAAACTAAATAATTATAAAAGTTGTATCCAAACTCAAAAGTTTCTCTTCTTCTCTACTCTCTTTGTTCCTAAAGAAATTTATGGTATTTATAAAAACCTAACGCTAAAAACATAAATAAAAGTGCTAAAATGTCCAAAGACATGTAAAAGAGCCAAATAGGGAAAGCCTTGAAGTGAAATTCTAGAAATTGTAGTTTGTAGAAAAAATTTCGATACCTCCATAGTGGTATCAAATTGCATTTCGATAAATGCCCAAACCTTATAGACCTTTGGCATGCTTCCAATGTGGTATTGGATTGATTACAACATGTATCATAATGTATCTTTTTGTATTGACACCTTATATCAAAATTGTATCTCAATGTATCTTTTCATATTGAAATGTTGCACTTTGTATCAAAATTGCATCTCCTTGTATCGAAATTCATTTTGATGAACCTTGAAATTTTTTACATCTTTGGAATGCTTTTCCAGGAAAATTTGGATGCCTCCACTATATTGAAATGTTTATCAAAATTCATCTTTCGTATCGAAATACATTTTGATAAACTCCTGAACTGAACTCACTAGATCTTTGGAAAGTTGAGGTTGGTGATTTTTTATGCCTTCTTATCGCATCAAAATCAATATCAAAATGCATTTCTTGTATTGAAATGGTGTTCTCACATCAAATTGTGTATCACATAGTATCAAAATGCATTCCAATAACACCCCAAACTTACTATGTTCCAATTGACTCTGCTATTTTGTATTGAAGTTGTTAGGACAATGAGTCTTTATCGTATGTTGACAATTTTGTCCCAATCTTTGAAGATCCAAGGTTATTGTTTGTCCAATTGAAAAGTCACATGTACGTCCAAAATGGTTTCACTTGTGGCAAGTTAGGTAAACAAAGGGAATAAAGCGGATCAGTATATTTTTTTAATGAATTAAAAAGGTTTGTTAAAGGCAAGTTATTATTATTAGTTTTTTTTTTTTTTTTTTTAATAAAGTAAGGTTAGATTGGAAGTTTTAAAATTGAGTTAAAATCTCTTAATTAATTTTTGACAACTTTGAAATGTTATTTTTATTAGAAATTTGATATTTTATTTTTTAAGGTAATTTTTTTTCGAAATTAATTTTTAGAAAGTTGATATTTTATTTTTAAGAAAATTATTTTCTTAATTAATTGTTAGAAAGTTGATATTCTTATTTTTTTTTTTTAAGAAAACTATTTTCTTAATTAATCATTAGAAAGTTGAGATTTAATTCCATTTCCAAGTCTCTAAGCTTTTACGCCTATATGTATAAACCTTTGCTTAACACATTTTGGGGTTGGACATTATTAAGAGAGATTTGACCTAACTTGCCCTTTCCATTTTCTCAAGAAAGTTTCAAAGATTGAATCTTGGATTGTTGGAAGACCTACATTCCTTCATCGAGGCTAAGGAGTATTCATTAAAGCAATTGGAGATTGCTGTGTCGTGTGGATCAAGTTGTAGCTATCGAAAAGTAAGTCTTCAAGGTAAAACAATGATAAATCTCTATAATTTGATCTCATATAATGGATTTAGATTAAGGGTTTTAAACCCCATGTTTTTTTTTATCTCCATAATAGTGTTGGGGTTTTTCACATAAAAATTCTTGTGTCCTATGCATGCATATTTACTTTCTTTTTTTTTTTTTTTCTAATATTTTGGATATTTTGTTAATCCCTACTATCTTATAGATTTAATTAAGTTAAAAACTCTACTCCCTACTTAAATTGAGTAATTAATTCTTAATCCTTATATTATAATTTTTAATTACACCCATTCATCCCTTTGATGTCACCTTATCGGACTACAATTTTTTAGAAGTGATTTTGAAATCAACTCTTATGCATCAAAATTCCACTTTTTCCTTGCATTCTTCACTAGATGTACATATTATTCCTCAATTTGAGGCTTTGCAAATATTTAAGTTACAAGATAATGATTTGCACTCAAAAGTTATTTAAAAGCCTATTTTTATATATGGAAAAACATCAGTTTTGAGTGCTAATCACCTACTGCATATGGGATTGTAACTACATTTTAGTTGTCGTCATTGTCAAGCAAGATTTTAAGTTGAAGTTTTTGACCGGTGCAACAGGCGTGCTTGCTGGTTCAGATATCACCCGCATTTTCAAGATTAGAATGTGACCTCACGGTGTACTCTGCTACAAGCTTTGCAAAAGATGACGACTTGTTCTCTAGCAATCTGGTGGGGGTATCGTATTCCTCAATAAGCCCTGCATTGACATTTCCAGGGAAATAAATCAAGAAGAATGCAGATGAAGTTAAGAGTGCCATTAGTTCATGTTGATAGTACTAACCATGATCCAGAAGTAGAACCTTGTCACTATCAAGAACAGAAGTAATTCGATGTGCAATGGTTATGACTGTGGAATCGACAAAGTGTTGTCTAAGGGTTTGCTGAATCAGATTATCCGTGGCTGTATCAACTGATGCAGTAGCTTCATCAAGCACTAAGACCTTGCTTTTCTTCAGTAGAACTCGGCCAAGACAAACCAGTTGCCTCTGACCCATGCTCCAATTCTCTCCATTCTCAATAACTGCCAAATGCATGCCAACATTAGGAGTCTTATATGAGGTTACTATTTAGATTTTATGTTAGCATGGCGGGAGAAATAACCTGCAGAATCTAGCTTTCTTTCTTTCTTCCTGACTTCATCTCCAAGCTGGCACTTATCCAGAGCCTGAACCAATAAGTTAGTTAACAACATTGCATTTCTACAGTAATAAGAAATGCAGCAAAGGAAACTATATTTCTACTGTATTAAGAAAACATAGTAGAGGAAAACTACATGTCTACCATACTTACGTAAATCAATAGAATAAACAAAACCTACCTCCCAAATCTGTTCATCTGAGTACTCTTCAAGTGGGTCAAGGTTGCTCCGTACAGTCCCTTCAAACATGGTTGGATCCTGAGGGATAATGCTTAGTCTAGACCGCAAATCATGTAGTCCAATAGAAGAGATGTTGGTACCATCTATCATAATCTGACCAGCGGCAGGTTCAACAATTCGAAAGAGGGTCTGTATGAGGGTTGATTTACCACTGCCAGTTCGCCCTACAATGCCAGTCTTCATTCCTCCCAGGAAAGTGCATGTGAGACCTCTCAATACAAGTGGCATGTGCGGGGCATAGCGGACCTACATCCACACTCACCGTCATCAAACATATGGAAATTCCTCTGACCAGAGGAAGCCATGAATAACCCTCTAGCATATATATAAATAGAAATTACCTGCAAATCCTGAATATCAACTTCTCCATGTGAAGGCCAAGAACATGCTAGCCTGTTTTCTTCTATGACAAGAGGAGGCTCGCTTGGAATGGAAGTGTATTGAAGTATTCTCTCAACTGATATAATTTTATTCTCCATATTGCAAAGATTCCACATTACCCAAGCTTGTATCATGTTCAAATTAAGTCCATATGTCACTGCTAGGCCCGCAATACCTTTAATGGAAGTGGAAAAGAGTGTTAGTAATTCTCCTATGCCATTTGCTATTGAGAGTGAAATGGATAATCAGTGAATATACCAGAGCAGAGATACTTACCAGGATCAATTACTCCCTCTGGAACAGAGATTAAGAAAACCAAAGAGAAGGCAAATGTAGCAGAAGATAGCATATCCAAGCGGAAGCACAGCCATTCCATTGCACCGGCAATGTTGAACTTGGGCCGTATATACCCATCTACCAATTTCATGTTTGTATCCCTGAATCTAGATTCTTGATCAAAGCTTCTGATAGTCATAGATCCTGCTATAGTTTCAGAAAAATGTTGAATTACTGGAGCTTTGCATACTCCGGCCAATCTTGACAGTTCTCGTGCTGAAGGTATGTAATATTGCTGCGTAATTATAATGTTGTAAGAACCTTTTGCTCATATATGATATAAATCTAAGCTTTAAGGGGTATTGAAAAAAAGGGAGAAAAATGGTTTTGGAAATGATAAAAAAATAGAAATACATTAGTTAAACATTGCATCTAAACAGCAAAACCTGCAGTCTATCTTGCAGCCAATTTCATTACTCTTATCTGAAAAGTGAATTGGCACTCAAAAACCACCATATCAACACTAAAGAAACTTTCATTCTGAGGCCATATTAATTGGCATGGCACATTCATATTTGCACCTCCTTAATATGCAATGCTTGTGACTGAGCCCCAGCTCAGCTGGATCAGAAAGGAACATGAACATGCCATGAATTGTAAGAGTTATCCTGAATTAGGATTCCATTTTAATGCAGTTGGTTTAAAACGAATCAAATTTCTCAGTAAGCAATGCACTACTCCAATTTTTTTTCTAAGCAACATTTTGGAGTAAAGCTTAGTTTATACCCAAAATGGTTTTGAGCCTACTGGCATTTTCATGGACATATGATTGATAATCTAATGTGGAAGAGTACATGGCATATGTAAGCAAAGAAAATAAATAATGTAATATGAGAAACATAAGGTGATCTCAACTACAGAGCATGAGATGTCATGTGACAAAGCCATGTGTTGGCATTAACTAACAAGAAGAGGTCCTAATAAGTTCACAATGGTTACCTGATACCAGATGCAGGTTGCAATCACAGGAATAAAGACAATGAAAACCTGCCATGCAACCTGTGACATAACTGCAATAATTCCCAGGAGCTGAATCAATTGGAAGGCAAATGCCCCAACTTGCATTGGCATGGTTGTATCGATCGTACTTTGGTCTGTAGAAGCCTGTAAAAAAGGGAAGGATCAATTAAGTGATATTCTAACACTAACTTTGGTAAATGGGGAAAAATGCAAGGCAGAAATAGATATATATTCATATTTTCACTTACTCTGTTTAGAATTCGCCCACTTGGGGTGGCATCAAAGAATGACATTGGGGCACGGAAGACGCACAAATGCATTTTATTGAAGAGTATAGTAGCTGTCTTGTAACCAGCTGTTACAAGAAGCATGGCTCTGGAAAGGACGCAAAAAGAACTTCCAACAGCCAAAGCTACATAAACAATTATGAGAGTAGAACCTCTAACTGCAGGTTTCACATCATCTGACACGGGACTTGCCCAAGCCATCCAATAATTGCTTCCAATCTGAAGCAGCTGAAAGAGAATCTGTGACAACAATATAAAGGGCACAAGAGCTCCTCCATATGCTGTCCTGATGTATTTCCAATAAACCCATAGCCCAACTTTACCTTTCTCTCTCTCCTCTTCTTGAACAAGCTGACCTTTTGGCCCATCTATCTCCTCTGCTTTACCATTTTGGCCACCTCTGTTTTCTTCTTTTTCAACTACTTCAAAAGTACCACCAATATTATCACTATCCTCATGGATACTTAATTTTTCTGAAAGTGACCCTGCCTCTACAGAATTGAGTGCTGACAAAGCTTTCTTATGTGCACCAACAAGTTCCATAAAATCAGTTCCAGAGTTGAGAATTTCATTGTACTTTCCTGCTTGTGTAACCCTTCCATCTTTCATGACCTGCAGGTATGCTACATTTCTTAAGTTTATCTAATGAAAACAAAGGCAAGGAAGAAAAAACATTGTAATCACTCACCAGTATGAGATCAGCTGCAGGTAAGAACTCTACTTGATGTGTAACATAAATCACTGTTTTCGAACCCAAGAGACCCAGCAAACATTCCTGTTATATGAAGATTACTTACAAATACAATCAATGAAAGATTTTTTTTTTTTTTCATTTATTATATATAATAAAAAGGAAAGGAAACAAAACAAAGGGCATAGCCAGGGTCCCTAATTACCTCAGCCAGACCAAGAACCAAATCTTATATAGCCCATAGCAGTGCATATTAAAACATACAAGGATAGCTCATTTTCTACTTAATGCAATGGCATTGTATAGATAATATGTTGTTTTACTTCATATATATATATATATATATATATATATAGATCAAACTCAGGCTTTTATAAGAGAAAAAAATTACCTTAAAGAGATGGGTTCCTGTATGAGCATCCACGGCACTGAAGGGATCATCAAACAGATAAATATCAGCATTTTGGTAGAGCGAACGTGCAATCTGTATTCTTTGCTTCTGGCCACCACTCATATTGATTCCCCGCTCACCTATTACTGTCTGATCACCAAATGAGAGAACCTCCAGGTCCTTCTTTAAGGAACATGCATCAAGGACCCTTTCATACCTTTCTCTGTCCATCTCCTTACCAAACAAGATGTTCTCTTCTATCTTGCCACTCTGTATCCAAGGAGACTGAGCAACATAGGCCTTTGTTCCACACAGCTTAAGGATACCAGATAGCTTAGGCACTTCTCCCAACATACAAGATAGTAAGCTTGACTTGCCTGAGCCTACAGTACCACAAACAGCAACCCTCATGCCACGGCACACCCGCAAATTAATATCCTTCAGTGTTGGATTAGGGGAAGATAAATCCCAAGAGAAATTCCCATCTACTATCTCAATTGCTGTATCAGAACTACCTTTTGGAAGCCTCTCGATAACATCACTCGGCAGGTCATCCAGACGAAGAAAGGATGCAATTCTGTCAAGGGAAACTTTAGTCTGAGCTATCATTGAGATTAGGTCAGGAAGACCGTAGATGGGTTCTTGAAGTATCCTGAATGTTGCAAGTGAAGATAAGATCTTCCCTGATTCAAGCGGGATCCCTAGAAGCATGCAAGTTCCAAAGGTGGCCACAGACACAAATGTTGGGGCTCCCCAGAAAACAAAAGTGGTCACGGCTGAAGTGTAAAGATATTTTTTCAACCACCCTGTCTCATTCTTCCGAAGGTCTTCAATTTTAGACAAAAACTTCATCTCCCATCCCTGAAGCTTGAGAATCCTCATGTTTCTTAAGATCTCGGATGTTGCCTTCATCCTTTTATCTTTTGATTCCATCAACTTGTCCTGAAACTTCTCTTGCCATTTCCCCAGTGGAACATTTGTCAACATAACAATTACAGTTGCAAAGAAAGCTGCAACTGAAGCAAGGCCCAGGTTTTTATACAAGATTAGCAAGGCTAAAGTAACTTGCACAATCACCATCCATGGATCATGCATAAACCAACTGAAATCCCCAATTCTCTCCGCATCAACAGACATAAAATTAATGATCTCCCCAGTAGAATGACCCTGCTTTGACTGGCAGGAAAGAGTCAAACCCTTGTTGTAGATCATTGTGATCAGTACTGCTCTGATCCTAATTCCAACCTGCTGCAATCTAAAGAACCAGTGCCTCACTGAAAGGCACTCAACAAGCTTCGCAACAAAAAAAGCCATAGCCAAAAGATAACCTTCATTTTTGAATTCCCTCCGCCCATTGAGATATTGAACGAAGGTATCAATAAGATAGGGCCCAACATAAGATGCTAATGTGTTTACAAGTACCAACAAAGCCGTCAATAGGATTTCTGCCCAGCATGCAAAGATCAATGCTTTCACCAGCTTAAGCGTGGTCACTCCACTACTTCCACCACTATCACACTGGAGCTTATTACTAAATGCTGGAAAGACCCCCACAACGCTGTTGCTGGTATCAAGCTGAGGAACATCCTCAAGGTCTAATGTTTTCTTGTTACCCTCAGCAATCAAGGGACCGATCCAAGAGAAAGTAAGAAGGCTAAAAAAGCCAGCTTTTGAAAAGGGGGTAACAGTTGCTTCCCCTTGGATTTATTAGACTCCACTCTACTTATACTGGTACTACCATTCAAAAGGGGTTCCCTAAGAATCGATTCCTCGCCTTGATTCTTTCCCAAAAACCCCGAATAGCACAAGAACAGACCAGTTATGACGTAGACAATATCGGGCACCAAATATTGAATTCGTAGGGACTGGTGTTTCTTGACAATATCTAGAACAAGGCAATAACATGAGATGGAGAAGTAAAATCCCCACCAAACTCTTAACAAAAATGGGAACTTTGGTTCAACAGAACCAATGAATTGAGTGTGCAAATATACACAAACTGCTCCCCAGGCAAGTGTTCTGAGCACTAAATCCAAAAGGGTCACCAGCCTTTCATCAGACCAGCCATTTCTATACCAATAAAAGTAGTTCAAAAAACACAACAACAAATTCAACAGCGACAGACCCTGACAGCAAGCAAACGTTTGCTTATAGTACAAAAACCTAGTCCTCTTACAATTTTCAGGAGCACCCCCCTTGATCCTCTTGCACACCCATGATACAAATAGGAGAAGCAACAAAACTAGATGCAATGAGGCAGAAAATGCACGTAAAAAGACGGGGTTTAGCAGAAAACCAGTACCTGGATACGTAACCATGGCTTCGAATCCCACCATTTTTTGAGAATCTTTGGCCTCTGCTAAAAGGGTATTTTGGAGGTGTGCTTATGAATGGAAAGGGATGATTTCTGGTGCTTTATATACGAAAAAAAAGACGGCATGTCCCCGTTTTAAGAGTGTATTCCACAAAGTAAGTCAGTCAAAGGCTATTTCCTTGGGCGCGGGATAACTTGGCAGCCAAGCTTCAGTTGACGGAGATAGTGCGGAAGCGTGGCAGGCACGAAGAGAGAGAACTTTAAGGAGATCGAGACAATTTTATTGTTTCTTTTTTTTTATTTATTGATTATCCTTTTAGTAGAATTTTTATTTCCAAAACCCAACCACATTTAGATTTCATTCTAACCTTATAAATATTTAGGATTTTTTTATTTATTTATAATCATGGATGTTCAGACCAATTTACGGCTATGAAGTTAACAATCTAGTAAATTTCCAGTGGCTCTGAGAGAACTCGAATTGGTGACGGGAAACAAACCTAAGATCGGAACAATTGAACTACTCCTCAAAGTTATAAATATTTGAGAAATTCTCTTTTACTATCTTATTTTTTATAATATTTCTTGGAGACAAATTTCAAACATAAAATAAATAAATAAAATTATTTAGCACTTTAATTTTAATTATCATTATTTATTTAAATTTAAATTCAATTATGAAATTTCTTTTCTTTTTAAGTAGAAAATGAATTGAATCCCCCTTTCATCATCACAATGACTATATTTATTAAAAGTCAAAATTATAGTAGGAGTCATAATTGGCAGTTCATCTTGTCACCTCGTGTTTTGCTTCTAAACTACTGGTAAAAAATTAACCTTAAAAATAGGCTACACAAAATGTGGAGATTCCAAAATATTGGTTTTATATATGTATATATTTATCTTTTTGGGGTAGAGCATGTGGATATCCATGAAAGAGAAAATACTTTCCGCTCCACCATCTGGCTGGAAAGTCCCACTTTGGCGGACCACCGGAGGGTCGGGATTCACAGGACCACAAAGCCTTGAAAATTAGGCCACTCACATGACTTTATATGCAACAATGACATATAATCTGTAACGACCCTCACCCAACCATGTAGATATTGTCCGCTTTGGGCCCAAGGGGGCCCTCACGGCTTTAAAACGCGTCTACTTGGTTAAGAGGAGCCTCTACATATATAGCGCCAGGAACATTCTCTCTTATTCGATGTGGGACATCACAAATACCCCCCTATGCAGACACAACGTCCTCGTTGTGTCCCATGGGATTGTGGGGCCAAACACACAAACACCCCTTACGGAGCCAAACAAACCCCCACACCGGGGTCGGGGATCGGCTCTGATACCATTTGTAACGACCCGCACCCAACCATGTAGATATTGTCCGCTTTGGGCCCAAGGGGGTCCTCACGGTTTTAAAACGCGTCTACTTGGTTAAGAGGAGCCTTTACATATATAGCACCAGGAACATTCTCCCCTATCCAATGTGGGACATCACAAACACTTTGTAACGACCCACTCTCAACCGTGTAAATATTGTCCGCTTTGGGCCCAAAGGGGCCATCACGGCTTTAAAACGCGTCTACTTGGTTAAGAGGAGTCTCTACATATATAGTGCCAGGAACATTCTCCCCTATCCGATGTGGGACATCACAAACACCCTCCCATGCAGACACAACGTCCTCGTTGTGTCCCATGGGATTGTGGGGCCAAACAAACAAACACCCCTTACGGAGCCAAACAAACCCCCACACCGGGGTCGGGGATCGACTCTGATACCATTTGTAACGACCCACTCTCAACCGTGTAGATATTGTCCGCTTTGGGCCCAAAGGGGCCATCACGGCTTTAAAACGCGTCTACTTGGTTAAGAGGAGTCTCTACATATATAGCGCCAGGAACATTCTCCCCTATCCGATGTGGGACATCACATAACCAATTCCCTATTTATGATGCCACTGATTTTCTAGCCACGTGTTTGACTATCGAATAATTATTGTGGAATTATTTTCTTTTGATTTATGTATTGTGTAAGTTTCTAAAAGTTAAAAATGGGTTCACTTTTAGTGATTTACACTTAAAGGAATTGAAGATCTAAAATGTTGGAGAAGACCTTGAAGGGGAAATTTTAAAATAAGGAAGTGATGATATGATTAAGATAGTTAGGGTAAAGATTAAAAATTAGATTTATGGTTAATCATAATGTTTTCAGAATTGGATCGGTTATTGAACCAGAAAAGTTACTGGTTCACGGTTCACTGGTCAGACCGACGGTCGAACCGCGGTCGAATCGGTGATGTCATAAATATACAATTTATAAATGATTAAAATTTAAAATAGTTATTAAAATAATAATAATAATTTATATATTATTTAAAAATTAATTTAAAAAAAAATCATAAAATTAGTTTCAAATTAGAAATTTAAATTAAAATCATGATTTTAATTTTAATTTTAAAATTTTAATATTTATTTTTAAATAAAAAACTTATTTTAAAATCAGAAATTTATTTAAAATTGTAATGTTTTTAATTTTACCATCAAATCATGTCTCATACCATCCATGTAAATCCATATAAAAGGCATTAAATCATATCTCATACCATCCATGTAAATCCATATAAAAGACATTTTTTTAGTTTATCAATTTGAGCTCCCAATCTCCATAGCACCGTTGCTGTGAAGACTAATAAATAAACAAAAAAAAAAATTATAAAAATTGAATATTGAACATAATATCATAATAAAAAAACACATAAAAATTATTAAATATAAAACATAAAAAATAATTTTGAAAATATCAACTTGCAGCTATTGGGCAGAGTCAAAAGGCGCACACAATTGGGTTTTTCCGATGGGCACTTTGATCGGGGGGATGGTTGCAACGGGTTTTGCGTCGGGGCGATCGAGAAGGCGGGCAGGCGATGTAACGACCGGGGAAACCACCGATGAGAGCTAGCGTAGGTGTCGCAGCGTGTTGGGGGGCAGTAGCTTCTTTACCTTCGGTTCAAATGGAGAAGGAAGGGTTAAGGTGTTTTTATGTCATGCCCCAAGACCCACTCCAAGGGCGTAACGGTCATTTCACACCTCAAACCAGGAGGGTTAAAGTGTAACTTGACCCAAACAATTATCTTGTAACTGGAAGTTACCAATTACCAAATACCTGTTCAGAGTAGCGGAACAAATCTAAAATCTTCAAAACTAACTTTAAAACTAAGCATCCATTAACCAAAATCCATTATCCAAATAGATTGCAAACTCAAACAATTCAAGTTCTAACAAAATTTTCATAATCTCCAAATCTCAAATTCAAACTATCAAAAAAAAATTTAAAAGTTCAATATCTAAATAGCTTCCAAAAACCAAATAATCCAAATGAACATAAACTTATAAGCTAATAATGTCCAAAAATAACATCCTAAGCAAAATCCTAATGATGACCATTCCCCGACCTAGTCATCACTCCTCGCCTGAACTAAGGGTACTTGAAAAGTAATCAATAAAGGGGAATGAACTCAAAGCCCAATAAGGAATATTAATATAGTTTCATGGATCAAATAGTTTCAATCATGCTTACAAATAGGAGATTTAGAGTAAAATCATTTTCATAAGAACGTTTGAGTACAAATATGCTAATACATTTTAAGGTGTTTAACCAAACATTTTCCTATATATCAAAATCATTTTGTATCCATTTCAAATCAAATACATTTCAATTGTTTTCACTCTGGTTATCAAATAACAAATAGTGCCCATTTAAGTGGGACTTTACAAATAGGTGGCTAGCCTCAAATGTTCATTTTAAGGTGGACAGAACCAAACACTACTAGTACTAGTAACCTCTAACCAAACCCTAGAGGGTGGGGTTCAAACCAATTACATTTCCCACCACGAAAATGTAAAGATCAACTATTATATCCTGTTAACAAAGGCTAAACAAACTAGAGTCAAATTCTTTATTTTATTTATTCCAACTTACAAATGCAGAAAATCTCCAAGTATTTCAATATAAACAAAATAAATGTTATAACACATTTTTCCACACAAAAATATATTTGATTCATGCTTAAAAGCAAAATTAACAATTACACATTTCAAATAACATATATATATATATATATATATATATATATATAATTATTTTCTTTTGCAAAATCTGTATTAATTTCCCTTACTTCAAAAGAAGTCCTCAAAAACTTGGAAGAAAAATAATTCTGGAAAATCTGCTCTTCACCTAATAAAGGATAGGAGAAATAACCATTACTATTTATCTAAAATTATAGGTTTGATAATCCTAAAATTTTAGGTATTCAAATTAATGTTTTTAATTATAAAAGATAATTTAATCTATTCCTATTTTAGAAAAATTAATTAATTTCTAATTCATATAAAACTTAAATTATATTTTCAATTTATTTCTTAGGACACAACATAATTTAATTAAACTACAATTTATTCCACTAATTAAATTTTATGCTACTTATTAACTTACACTCATCATTAGTATAATAATATTGATAACTTCAATTCTCTCACTTTCAGTTTTTTTTTTCACTAAACATAAACTGTATTCCCAACAATTCTCCATTATTGCTAACATAATAATATATATATATATATATATATTAACCACCAAACACCATCCGTACACATCTTCCTTTATTATTAATATTACTATATTTTTTTTTCTTTTCACCATTCTCCATCTTCCACAAGCACACATTCTTCTTTCTTTATTTCTTTTTTTTTTTAAAAAAAAAAAAAAAAAACTTCCTCTAGTGCACATGCATTCTTTTTTTTTTTTTTTTTTTGCCCTAATATTTTCTAATCCCTTAAGCCACATATAACAATATATTTGTTTGCTCATTTATTTTTATATTTTTTTAAAAAATCATTACTTAGATCTATTCATCTAAGAAATTTTGAGTTTCCCTATTTTCATCAATAGAACAATTTATATTCCTAATTTCAATATTTTGACCTAAAAGTTTTAAATAGGTCAACCCTAGCCAAAATCGAAATCTTCCAGATAATAATTTTTTTTTTAAACTTAAGATTTCCCAATTTCTAACAATAAAACCAACAATAATCCTAAATTTCCAATATTTTGATATTAAAATGAATTAAAAAAATAAACTAACCCTAATCTAAATTAATTTTTTTTGAAAGAATAACTAGCGTGTTCAAAACTAATTAACGAATATAATATATTAATTTAGAGTTATAATCTTACTTGGAAAAAAAAAAAAGCTGAACTTCAACTCTGAATCTTTAACCCTTGAGCCTTATGATCTCCAATTCTCTACTTCTGGTTGATAGGGTTTTTTGAATGAAGAAGACAAGAGGAAAAATCCAATTTATACCTAGGATTTTTAATTGTAAAAGGACTCTTTCACATTTAATGAATTTAATTAATTGCTTAATTATTTTATAAATTACTAGTTTGCCCTTAGATTAAATTTTGGGGTCTTACATTTTATATCTTCCAAAATGGCGTCATTTTGATATTGTAAATATTTTAAAAAATAAAATTAATTGAACCATCCGGTTCGTTGGTCGGACCGTTGGTTCAACCAGTCCGATTTCAATTCAACCTATTTCTGAGCCAATTGACCGGATCGGACTAGAACTGTGACCAGTGGATGGTTAGACCAGCCAATCCGGTCGAATTTTTAAAACCATGGTTAATTATCCATGGAGGGGTGGTGTTACATAAAATTTGAGTCCACCATATCTAGGCATGCTTAATCATATAAATTTATATAACATTCGACATCAAGCATATTAGAAGAATGATAAAATCATCACATCTCAATCGTCTATTATTAAAGCTCCTGTATTGTTCTAAAATTTAAGAAAAAATATATTTTTAAACATCTTCAAATATTGGGGGTATGTTATTCTATTTATTATATGAACATTTGAGAGACTTTATTGGAATTTTTATTTTTTATTTTTACTATGAATATCATATTTATTTGTGTAAAACTTTTAATTTAAATATTTGTTTTAACTTAAGAATTTAAACTCTTCAACAAAGGTAATCTCATTTAGCTTTCTATTTATTGTAGCCTTGCAACTAATATCTAGTTTCAAGTTGAAATTTTTGTTAAGAGAGAATTCTAGACTACAACCAAGATTTGAAATATCGATAAACATGAATATATCGGTACTTGGATTTTACGAATATATAAGAAATATCGATGAATATTTTGATAAAAATTATCTATGGACAAAAATGATTCAAAATTCATGAGAATGCTTTAAAAAACACAAAAAAATAAAAAATAAAATAAAAAATAATATTTAAGTAAGAATACACATGTTAAAGTGTGGACCCCGCATTTCGGGCTCATACGCTTCCACTTGATGACGAGCTCGATTTTTATTTGAAAAATTGATTTTATTTATTGTTTGAAAATGACTTGGGGTCGCCACTTATTTTTGTTTTATTTTTAAAGGGTAAACAAAATAAGAAAGAAAAACCCTAAGTGTGACTCTTTGTTTTGGAAAAGGTGGTTTGTGAAAAATCGGATCGGGTTCGAGGGTCAGGTTACTTATCGGAAAGGTACGGTAAAGACCGTAGCACCCCTCTAAGTCCCTAAAGACGGGTCTCTACTAATAAAATGAAGCAATCATGACATCTAATAAAGAAAACAATGAATACCTGAATTGATCATGCACATATGGGAATCAATACATGTATATAGAGTGACCAGAGTGAGAAAATACGTACCTAGGTGGCGAACCAATATGCGCTATCAAGAAGGGGGTTAGTAAATCCATATAGGATGAATATATATGTATCACAAAGCAAAACAAATCAATCACGCATGACAATTAAATCAATCAATCAATCAATCATAAAATCATATATGTCTGGTCCCCACCAAAGCCCGTTTATTTTAACATGAATTAATTCTATAAATTCCATTATTCGGAATTACGGAATTTAATTCTTGCTTATTTTTAAAACATTTTAAAAGATTAGGAAATATTTGAAAATTGCTTGCCGAATAGAAAATGGAAGCAAATTTTATTAAAATTGATATTTTGAGGCCTAATAAAACTAAAACTAAGGATGAAGATTTGAAAAGTTAAAATTATTTGAAAATCGAGAAATTGGAAATTATTCTAACACTGGAAACCTAGAAATTATTTTAAAATGGAAGATGAAGAAATAAATAAAAAGGACACGTGGCTTAAAAAGATGGCCATGGCATAATCTCCTTAATCGAGTGAACCGGCTAGCCAATTGGAGGAATTATTAATAAAATGATTTGCAGGAAAATTAATTTGAAACTCACGGGAAGAGGTAAGTGGGTGATAACACGTGGCCTCAAGTTCACTGTCACTGCCGCTATACCCATAATCATCAGGCTCTCTGTTAATACCTTCGTTCCTTGTGCAATTCTCCCCATGGCAGCATCAACAAGACTTGGGCTTGTTTTCAAATGCTACCAAGTGTTCTCAGCCAAATACTCTGCAGTCGGTTTAAGTTTAGGATCCTCTAACCCACTGTTGGTTGGACACATGTAGAGCCGCCCTTCGTCATCAATCGTGCCTCTAAAACACGGGCGCATCAAAACCATCCCAACCAATTCCACACACATCATTATAGTGGCTGGTATCCACATGTATTGGAGTCGACATCAGCTTTGTTTAACCTTATAGTTTGACTCGAGATTAATTGGCTTCTCAAATGGTCATTTAGAATCTGTCATCAGCCACATCAGGAGGGCCATAAGCGGCACTGAAGTGTTTTCCATGCTTCTCGACGAGACACAAGGCAAAGAGAACCTCCAACTGATGCATGAGGAATCAACAGGACCAGCTGAAATCACTACGTCAGGAGGTAGAACATTCTGCCTTTGAAAAGACCTCAACACGACGAGGAACCCATTCATCACTCTGCTCTCTATGCCCGAGCCTTCCATAGACACCAAATCACCACGTGCAAACATGGCCATTTGAACTGCTGGAGGAGCAGCAACGCCATTGGATATAGCAAATGAATCCTGTACCTCAAATGGATATGAGGCTGGTGCTCCAACGCCAAGCAACCACAGCCATGCCACTCATGATCTCTAGGACTCCATTGCAGCTGGGAACTATCCCGAGTGGAAACTTTTCATCCAAACAATTGATCCTGATCATGAAGACAAATTTGACTTTGACCCACTTGATGTCACCAAGACCTGGCGCTCAAACCAACCTCTACACTCGCAGCTGCAGTGCCATTACTCGTTGTCGCCGTGTCACAATTCTGGGTGGTGTTCTCAACCCAAATGCCTCATGTCCGATCACCAGTAGCATGAAGACGCTGCATCTTCATGTACAACAACAAAATTCAGCATCATTGAGGGTGACAGAGATTTTAGAAGTCCATTATAAGATGAATGCAAGTGCTGTAACTGAGGGAAGAGTTTTACAAATGAGCTTAAAAGATAAAAGGAAGATATGGCGTTGGCAAGGGACTTACGTGACGCTACCTTGTTTGTCATGGTGCAGGCAATGCGCCTATCAAAGACCATTAATGACAACAAGCTTTAAAGAAATAAGAAATCCTCACGATGTGGATGTCAAGCTTACTTGAGGGTATCCATTTGCTTGCTTCGCATAAATTTTGCAAGTCCTCTGGAAGTCCCTCTGCAACAGCAATGGTGTAACATCTAGGAACAAATCTTCCGATTCGCAGCTACCGAGCAACCCAACTTCTACTTGGGTCCATCATCGAAATTATCCCATTAAAATTAGGAGTAGTGTAGTCGACAACACGCTCATGGTCTGCATCCATCTTAAATAAGGGGCAATTTTCATAGCTTGAGTTTTATCATTTGTACCGTCGGAAAGGTAAGTCAGTGCCCAGCATGTATCCATTAACACCTTTTCATCATTTCGGGCATAGAGCAAGAAAAGTTGAGATAATGGAACTCATCATGCTTCTTCACACTATCAATATCATCCATTAACTCATGAGTTGCTTCCTTAACAAGATAATTTCCTTCTAGTGCGCAGATTCCACGTAATTCTGTTTCAATTTCGAATGATTGTCGTTTCTCTTTTGAGACACCTCGAACAAAATGAACATGTGAAGCTGGCTTGCCTGTCACTTCTGGTATAGTTTTTGTCTCAATATCATTGTGGGGAATTCTGTTAGCCTCCAGACTAGTGCAATCATATTTCAGGGATAGTGGCCAGCCAGTATCTGATTTTGAGTCTTTGTTGGATGGGTCTATAGCAATCCCCATATCTGAACTCCTTGGATCAAGACAATCCAATTGATGAACAACATGCAAAACACCTTCACTTGTATTTTCATCGGCGAGAGAACTCAGGTTTTGATGGGTATGGGAGACAAATTGATGGTTCAGGTTACTAGTGTTAAGGAATTGGCCTGGGCTCACATTTTTGCTGGACTTGAACTACATCTTAGGCTTGATTTGAGTCAGGAGAGGAGATAGCAAGATCAGGGATGGAATTGAGATCAGCATATTCCAATGGTGGAGTGATATTTTGATTTAACTTAACTTAAAGTAAATCAGTATTAATCTCAACACAATGTTCCCTCCTGCACCAAAACTTGCTACCTGTTGCAATTTTATTTTCATCATTCTTTGAAAACCTTGCACCTTTTCTGATTTCTTTAAACCAACCACTACTTTAATCTATTTCCCTAAGACTCCCATGTTATCAACTTGTTTTTTGCTCAAACCTCACTTGCAGAGATGCCATGAGTAGTTCAAAGATCCAGACTCATCAACCCAAACCAAACCGCACCACTCTCATGACCCATTCAATTAAGAACAGAGGAAAACGTGAAAGGATCATCTACAAAAACAGAGTATAAAGACAGAAAATCAATGAGTGAAGCCCTATTTCATTTTTCTATCCATGGGCTTGCAAGAGGGTTGACTGTTGAGAGACTACGGGTTCATATAAAAACAGGGGGATTAAATTCTGAAATATCTCACAATGAAGCTAAAAACAAATTCAAGTTACTCTTCAGCAAAGCCAAGAAGAAGAGAAAGATAAAACAATGACAACAAACCCACAATCATACCAGAGATTAGTGAAAACTAAACATTCAATCTGATGCTCATACCCAAGACAAACAATAATCCAGAAACAAGATGGAGAAGAGAATGAAAAGGGTTCATACCTGAAAAGCTTCCTGCTGAAACCTTACTGCCTCTCTAGAAAAATCTCACCTCAAACGTCTCTCTGCTTAGAAAAGATCTCCAGCCGAGCCTCAAAAGGCACCTCCCCTCTCAAGCTAAACTATCCTCCTCTACAGCTCTTGGAATCTCCTTGCAGCTAGCTCGATACTCCCGCTCAAGGAATACTCTCTCTCTCCACTCCAAACCGGCCACACCCCCAAAAAAATCTCCCCTCTGTAATCTCTACGCTCTCTTCCCTCTCTCTACAGTATATCCTCTCTAACCATCACCCCCCGGCAGCACGTCCAAAAAGCTTGCACCAAAAAGCACCACTACCTCCAGCTGTTAGAGACGCTCCTCCATAACGGCTTCCAGATTTTAGAATATCCTCTTGCCACGTGTCAAACTCTCACTCGCTCCTCAAATCCACTATCTGATTCTATAGCAGCCATCCACGAGCCGAGAAGTGGCTCATTGAGAGGCCTCCACCTGGTAAGAATGAGCTGTTGGGATATGACAAAAACCGAGCCCCATAAGGGGGTCTACATAAAGTTATTTTGTAAGTGTAATTGACATAACTATGATTAAAGATAATATTTATCAATTTTTTATAAAAAAATAGCTTAAAAATTCTTTTAATATATTTATATTCATTTATTTTAAAATTTTAAAATACTTTTATTAAAACATGTTTTATTATATTTTAAATAAAAAATTAAATTTATTTATATAAAATATTTTATTAATAATTTATCTTATCAAATTAATTTTAATTTATAGAAGATTAGGACTTCATTAATTTTTTTATATTGTAGCAATTTTTGAGGAAAATTATATTTTTAATATTTTAAAATAAAAACATTTAAAATTAAATAAAATTAAGAAGAAAAAAAATTAAGAGTAAAGTGATAGTAATTTTTTAAAATAGGATTAATGAGATAAATATGAAAAGTAGTTAAAAATAAATGGATAATATAAATTTAAAATCAAAGATAAATTAAAAATGATTAATTTAAAAATAAAATAGGATAAAAAAAACTTAAAAAAAAAACGACGATTTTTTCAGATTGCCCTTTGCCATGCGTGTGTCACTCCCATGTCCTGATTTTTCATCGATTTTTTGCTCCAAAACCGAAATTTCGTCGATATATTGGCAATTTTTTTGACATTTCTGCGATTTTTTGATTGATCGATTATCAATGGTTGATTTCATTTCGACCACACCGATAATCGATTTTTCACCTATATTTCGGTGAATTTTTTTTTGATTTTTCAAACCTTGGCTTCAACTAGCAGCTACTTTGAAGTTGAAATTTTAGTAGAATGAAGGGAATCTCATTTAGCTTTTTGTTATTCTAGCTTTGCAACTAACTACTAGTTTGAAGTTGGAATTTTAGTACAGAAAGAGAATGGAACAAAACTTTCCTTAATGTGCTAACACTTGATAGTAACGCTAATCTTGGACCTAAGATAGAAAGAACACTCTATGGAGATAGTCTCATCGACAAATTATCCTACTTAATGTAACGGTACACATAAACACACACACACACACACACACACACACACACACACACATATATATAAATTGTGTCCTAGTAGGAGTAAGTTATAATAGGTTAATTACAATTGTGAAGGGGAATATATAGTGTGTCCTAGTAGGAGTAAGTTATAATAGGTTAATTACAATTGTGAAGGGGAATCCTAGTGCAAGTCCTTGTTCTTTGAATTAATTTAAGTCAATGAATCAGAGGAAGGATTCGTATCTAGTTTTAAACCAATGGTGCGGATAGAGTTTGACTTATATTTCAATCATCAATTTAATATCGTTTCTTAAGGAATTGTGTAAGTTTGACTGATATTTCAGTCATCAATTTAGTATCATTTCTTAAGGAATAGTCTAAGGAGGGTTCATTTAGCATGGATCATATCATACAAGTTAAGTATACTATAATTGTGGTAGTAGAAAATGCATATATCAATAAAGAGTGACTAGTAGACTAACCTCAAGGTCAGTCACTGTTTAATCATCTAGCTAGTGCAAAGTTATCAAAGACATAAGTGAAACTTTTGGAACTGTAATGGGAAAAAGTTATGTATTATCCTATTGTTCTATCAATACATACATGCACAATAGGTACAAATGAGCAATAATTAAAGCACTAATAAAGGATGCCTAATTCTCTCCCTCAGGTTGGAATATGGAGGTTATGAACACTCAACTTGCGAATTAAGGGAGAAAAAAACAGTAGCTTCCAAAGCCTTGGTAAAGATATCATCCTATTGGAGAAATTACAGGTATAAAGCTGCAAGTTAATGAAAAAAAGGCTACAGATATGATAGAGAGAAGCTGATAATATTATTCCATTTGAGATGAGATATTTATACAAGAAAAATAACAAATTCTTCCTATCTTTCCTGCATATTTATTTAGGCTGTTACACCTGTTTTTGAAATTTAAAACAAACAGAGTCATAACAAACTTGAGCTAATCTTCAGCAAAGACTAAGTCTTCAAGGATTGGAATTTGGAATGCCAACAATTGAACACTCCTCCTTGGCATCCGGATGACAAACACCTATCTTCTGCTTAAGAGCTTCAAACCTTTCCATTGGTAAAGCTTTGTGAATATATCTGCAAGTTGATTTTCAGAGGAATAGAACAAGTAACACTTCATTGGATTGTTGAACTTCTCTAATAAAATGATACTTGATCTTAATATGCTTTGTTCGACCATGAAACATAGGATTTTTTGAAATTGATATTGTAGAAATGTTGTCACACGTAATGTTGGTTGCTTCAACTTGCTCTTGCCCCAAGTCTTTCAATATTTTTCTTAACCATAAAACTTGATTTACAGCAGATGCAGCAGCAATGTATTCTGCTTCTGCTGTTGATTAGGTTGTGGTTTCTTGTTTCTTTGAGCTCCAAGTGAAAAAACCTGAGCCTAGGGAGAATAAGTACCCTAAAGTACTTCTTGAATCATCAACACAACCTCCCCAATCGTTGTCGGAGTAGCCTAGCTGCTTCAAATCACTTTCTGCAGATTTTGAAAATTTAACTCCAAGATCAATTGTTCCCTTGATGTACCTTAATACTCTTTTAGCTGCCGAAAAATGTTTCTCACTTGGTGAGTGCATGAACCTAGAAAGCACACTAATAGCAAATAGTATGTTAGGTCTGCTAGCTGTTAGGTATAAAAGGCTACCAATTAAGCTTCTATATAAGCCTTCATTTATTTTCTCGAAGCCGTCATCCTTGCTGGTTGTCATAGGAGTAGACACAGGCTTGCAATCTTGCATTTTAAATTTTTTTAGCATATCCATAGCATACTTCTGTTGGCATATGAAAATTCTTGAACATGACTGCATCATTTCCATTCCCAAAAAGTACTTCATGACTCCAAGATCGGTCATTTCAAAGACTTTGTTCATCTCATCCTTAAAGCTTTGAATTAACTTGGGTTGATTTCCTATTACAAGCATGTCGTCTACATAAAGAGAGATTATTAAAAGCTGGACATCATTAGTTTTTACATATAAGGTTGTTTCACTCTGACTTCTAACAAAACGAAGTTTAGTCAGATGCTTGTCCATGGTTTCATACCAAGCCCTGGGGGCTTGTTTCAAGCCATACAATGCCTTCCTTAGAAGGTACACATAGTCCTCTTTGCCTGGAGCCACAACCCCATCTGGTTGCTCTACATATATCTCTTCATCAACAAATCCATTTAAGAAGGCAGATTTAACATCTAACTGATGAATATGCCAAGAATTTTGAGCAGCAAGTACAAAAAGTAGCCTGGTAGTGTCATACCTTGGCACAGGAGCAAAAGTCTCCTGATAATCAACACCATACTGTTGAGCACATCCCTTCACCATTAGCCTAGCTTTGTGCTTGCATATCGAACCATCAGAATTGAGTTTTGTTTTGAAAACCCATTTCACTCCGATCACCTTGTGATTTTTGGGTTTCTTTTACAAGCTACCAGGTTTCATTCTTGTTAATCATCTTCAATTCTTCTTGCATTGCTCTCCTCCATGCTTCAGAATCTTTGGCTTCTACATAACTTGTTGGTTCAATTATTGCTAAACTGCACCTTTGATAGATGTCCTCCAAGCTTCTTGTGCTCCTCATTGGAAAATCATCTACGAATTTAGAAGTTTGAAAATCTTCATGATTGTCGAAGCCGGCATCAAATTGCGCATCTTTTTTATTTTGCCAATCACAAGTTGTCATTTCATCAACTTTTACATTCCTGCTCAAGACAACTTTGTTAGTTTGCAAACAGAATATTCTATAGCCCTTAGTTGATGTCCCATAGCCAATGAGAATGCCCTTCTGAGCTCTGCTATCCAGCTTGCTTCTTTTAGGTTCTGGTACATGTTAATAGCATATGCTTCCAAATATTTTAAGATGATTAACAAAGGGCTTGCCACCATACCATGCTTCATATGGTGTTTTGTTTTTCAAGGATTTTGTAGGCAATCTGTTTAGAAAATATACAGAGGTGTTAACTGCCTCTGCCCAAAAATTACTTGGCATTTTTTTCTCAAATAGAAGACATCTGGCCATCTCCATTACAGTTCGATTCTTCCTCTCCGAGACACCATTTTGCTGTGGAGTGTATGGAGTTGTTAGCTGATGTTCGATGCCTACAATGCTACAAAACTCAACAAATTGACTGGAGGTATATTTCGTACAATTGTTGGACCTTAAGATTTTAATGCTCAAGTTGCTTTGATTTTCTACAAGGGCTTTGAATTGTTTGAAGACAGAGAAAACTTCATTCTTTAGTTTGATAAAATATACCCAACACATTCTGGTATAGTCATCTATAAAGAGAATGAAGTATTTGTTACCACTCAAAGAAGTTGTTTTCATGGGACCACAAACATCGGTGTGTATGAGTTGAAGCTTTTCAGTGGCTCTCCATGCTTGATTATTTTTGAATGGCAACCTTGCTTGTTTGCCTTGTTGACAAATCTCACATATTTGAGCTTCATCAGATACGTTTGGCATGTCTTCCACCAGCTAAAGTTTTTTTAGCTCTACTAAGCTCCTTTGGTTATAGTGTCCAAACCATTTATGCCATAGGTTTGAAACACTTTGAGTAACTCCAGCATATGCATATTCAGCAGTATTCTCCCAATTGATGGCAAAGCTCTTGCTTTTCATCTTCATACAAAGCAATTTCTCTCCATATGGATCAAAGATGATGCATTGGTTGTCTTTGAATTACAGGGAATATCGCTTTTCAAGCATTTGACCTACACTCAATAGATTTTGACTAATATCAGGTACAAATAACACATCAGAGATGAGCTTGATACCTGAATTTGTTTTGACAGCAACCGTGCCCCTTCCCTTGACATCCATGTATCCACCATTGCCTACTTTCACCATAGAGTTGTAGGTTTTGTCAAGGTCCTTGAATATTGTAGCATTATGACACATGTGGTGTGTGCATCCACTATCAATGAGTCAAGCATTCTAAGAGTCTTGACTTGAGAAACATGATGCTACAAAAGTTTCTCCTCCTGCGAATCTGCATCAACAACTTGTGCTTGTTGAAATTGAGGACCTTTATTTTTATATTTGCAGACTTTGGTAACATGCCCAAGCTGTTTGCAGTTGCCACATATTGCATTTGGCCTCCACCAACAGTATTTCTCTAGATGCGTAGTCTTCTTGCAATGTGAGCAGGTTGGATATTTCTTGGGCCCCTTCTTTGCTACTCTTCTCTCCGCTTTTACTTTTCTTCTTGCTGAACTGGTTTTTGTCTTTATTAGATTGTAGTGTCTGCATTTGAAAAGCACCTTCTGTGACGTTCTCTTGCCTCAAAGCTCTTCTTTGCTCTTGTGCTTGGAGTGAGTTCATTAGTTAAGCAAGTGAAATTTGTGAAAGGTCCCTAGATTCTTCAAGAGATGAAATCTTGGACTCAAACCTCTCAGGAAGTGTCACAAGAACCTTTTCCACGATCCTTGCATCAGGAAATTCTTCACCAAGCGACCTGATTTTGTTAACAATCAAAGCAATTCTGTCAAAATACTTGGTGATGGTTTCATCTTCTTGCATGGTTAGAGACTCGAAGTCCCTTTTCAAATTCAGCACTTGCATTTGTTTGGTTCTATCACTTCCTTGATACTCCAATTCAAGCTTGTCCCAGGCTTCTTTGGTTGTCCTGCAATTCATAATTCTATGAAATATTGAGTCAGCAACTGAATTTTGGATTAAAGTCTTAGCTTTAAACTTTTTGGTCTTTTCGTCAGTATGAGCTCTGATTTGTGCTAAGGTAGGATTCGCTGGAAGTGGAGCTATTGGTTCGTCTTCAGCTACAATTTCCCAAAGATCAAATGCTTCCAGGTACGTTTGCATCTTTACGGACCAAATTTGATAGTTTTCTCCCACAAAGATTTGAGGAGATAACCAAGAGATGCTGTTGGTTGCCATTTTCTAGTGTGGTTTCAAATGGGTTATGAAGTGAACTTTCTTGGTTTTCTCTCAACACACAGGTCCTGTAAGACCAACTATGGCTCTGATACCACTTGTTGGAGAAATTACAGGTATAAAGCTGCAAGTTAATGAAGAAAAGGCTACATATATGATAGAGAGAAGCTGATAATATTATTCCATTTGAGATGAGATATTTATACAAGAAAAATAACGAATTCTTCCTATCTTTCTTGCATATTTATTTAGGTTGTTACACCTGTTTTTGAAATTTAAAACAAACAGAGTCATAACAAACTTGAGCTAATCTTCAGCAAAGACTAAGTCTTCAAGGATTGGAATCTGGAATGCCAACAACTGAACACATCCAATTGTTTCTTAGTATAAACATATGTAGTACAAACTAAACTAGCTCGAATTTTTTCATGAATCCTATGACAATACTAGCTTGGTGCGTTCATGAAATACTAGATTTGCAGCAATGTGGAGAACAACTCTTATCACAAAACATGTTGGAAAGGAGCCATTGAATTTCACAAGAAGTTATAGCCATTGCACGATATTTAGCTTCAGTGGAAAAGCAAGAAATTCTGTGTTGCTTTTTGGATTTCCAAGATATAGGAGAAAACCCAACAATATATAACACTTGGTAATGGAACGACGGATTTCTAGACAAGTCACCCAATCAAAGTCACAAAACGCATTGAGTTGAAGTGTACTAGATGGAGAAAAAAGAATGTTGACCTCGACTGAGTGATTGTTCAATGTGTCAAAGCAAGCGACAAGCAACACCAGATATGGTTGTTTAGGATTAGCCATGAATTGATTAAGAATTTGAACTAAGAAAATAGTGTCTGGACAACTAATAGTGAGATAGATGAGGCATCTAATAAGCCTATGATATAAAAGAAGATTAGGTAAAAGGTCTCCATCAGTTGAAGTAAGCGAGAGGTTGGGTGCCGTAGGTGTCTTGGTAGGCCGAGAACCAAGGAAGATAGTATCCTCTAAAATATCAAGTGCCTATATTTGTTGGGAAAAATAAATACCATGCTGGGAGCATGAAACTTCAAGTCTAAGAAAATATTTAAAGTGGACCAAGATCTTTTAAGGCAAAGCAATCATGGAGATAATTCTTCAAAGATGAAATGACAGAGATAATTGGTACAAACCAATTGTTGGCAATGTCGAATTACTTTATTTCCTATCCTGGATTGAATAGATAGTTATTTGTTTTGATCTCTATCTTTCTACCCATAATAGGTTTTGGTATTTACCCATATTTTATTCTCTCATCATTAATTGATAAGGTTGAAGCTATTCTATCTAATTTTTATTTCATTATTATTTTTATATATATAGATAGATTTCATGAATAAAAAAAAAAAAAAAATTAAGCTTTTGGTTTTTATAATTGGTGCATGCCTCTAACCTTAGGCTTCCCTAGATCTTATCAAAGCATAAAAAAATGGCTATAAAAGCCAATAAAATTAATTAATCTAGAGAAAAAGTAACTCATACTTGTGATTTGGATGTTTCCAGATCAATTCCAATCTGCTGAAGTCGTCGAAGAAGTTATAGATCTAGTTTACTTGGTGTTCTTCCACCTAATCTCTCCTTACACGAATCCAAACATGCAAAAGAAGTATAAACTACTCTTCCTCCCTAAGAGTGGTTAGAGTTTCTCTTTGGAAGATAAAAAACAAAAGATTGAAACCCTAATCCCTAAGAGGGTATTTATAGACCATCCCATGGGTTTAAATGACTTGTGCCTAGGTATTCACAAAATAACATTCAAGTGTCCTAAAGCTCTAAGGACTTTTGAGTAGGTTGTAATGTTATTTGGATTAAAAAAATGCTAAGCTACATATCAACTTTCTATGAATGTAATTTTTCATGATTTAATTGGTAAAATAATGGAGGTATATATCGATGATATAGTAGTCTAGGGTTCATTGGAAGTTTTCAGCCCAAGATAATATAGGCAAAAAAAAAAGCAACCAGTCTATTATTTCAGTCGATTGATAACTAAAGTAGGAAAGAATTATTATCCAATATGAGTATTATATCTAGCACTACTTTTTTTCCATAAAGCTCAAACATTGTATTTTGCCTACCATAGTCTAGATGATAGCAAAAATAGATGTAGTAAAATACGATGTTGTCACACCCTATCCCTCAAAGGTTGAATGGGAAAATAAATAGTAGCCGTCCATCTTAAAAGATTGCATTGATATGCATGAGATGTCAAGCATGCCAACGATTGAGATCTTTACATCATCTCTAGGCCTAAAAGAATTGGGAGAAGCTCAAGCAATGTATATGGAGTTAGAAGAATTGAGAGAGTCTCGATTCAGATCTTTGGATCATCTCTAAGCCTAAAAGAGACAAGTTGCTTGGGCCTGTGACAAGAGGGCAAAGAGAAAAGTTTTTAATGGTAACCCATTCATCTTCGTTTTAAATTTTGTACCGTTTATCTTTTCATTTTTAAGTTTTACTTTTTTTAATATTTTTCTAAATTTAAGTTGACTAATTAAAAGGTGTTTGATATTTGGCTAAAACCACATAGATAAAACTATCTCACCAACATTTTTATTTTTTCAAAGACAGATTACGGGCATTTTCTTAATGACTTACACTAGATTTAAAATTCTCTCTCACAATCTGCTATCGTAGGACTACGTTTGCATTAAATCCTCCTCCTTCGCCTCCTTGTTGATTGGGGATGCTGCCTGTTTATTGGAATGGTTTGGGCGAAGATTCCATTCCCCCAGAATAGAATGTAGCCAATACTCAACCCTGCCACCACCCCACACCCGTATCCCATCCATGCCACTCTCCAATCAAATTCAATTCTCGGATCAGAGTTCAAGAGTCGTTCATGAGTTGATGCCTCTGCTTCCTCATCGACTCTGCATTTCCTGGATAATGGAAATCCGCATAACATTGGGTTCCCCTCGTATGATTTTAGAGGAAATGTGTTGAATTGACCTCCGCTAGGTATGGCTCCTTCGAGGTTGTTTCCTGCCAAGTCCAAGAAGGAATGGAATGTTAGACTTGTTAACTGCACAGGAATCTCCCCTGATAGCTTGTTGTTTGAGAGAGCCAATGACTCAAGCTGGTAAGCATTCTCCAGTGATGATGGTATAGGGCCATCGAGGTTGTTACTAGACAAGTCCAGGTTATGCAATGAATTAAACTCTCCTATGGACTCTGGGATTTTCCCTTCCAATTGATGATTGGAGAGATCAATACTTGTGAAAACATCTAGAATCCTTTCTAGTTGAAACTCTCCTCCTTTCATTGTTATCTTCATTGAGCTCTGAAACTCATAATAACCCCTATTGACTCCAAGGTAATTTGGTCCGGAATTTTCATCTTCCTCTTTCATCATTGCTTTCCAAGTGTGGAAGTACGCAGAGGGCAACTGGCTTGCGAAGGCATTGGAAGATAGGTCAATCACATGAAGCATTGGAAAGGCATTCCTCATCCGGGGATGTTTAATCTGGCCATAGAACCTATTGGAGTGCAGGACGAGAACTTGCAGTTGTTGTAAATTCTCCAACCTGAACGGAAAAATATCATTTATCTGGTTGTTAACCAGGTCTAAAACCTCCAATTTTTGACAACCATACAAAGAGCTCGGCACCTTTCCTTCTAATTGATTTCCGTTGAACACAAGTATAGTTAATGATTCTGTATAAACCTGAGGCATGGCTCCCTTCAAGCCATTCCCACCTAGATTTAGCACTGACAGAGAACTGCCGAAGTTACCTAGACAGCTTGGTATTGTGCCATCCAAATTGTTATTGGATGGATCAAGGACTTCAAGTACAAATGCACTGCAAATTGATGTAGGAATTTCTCCATGGAACTTATTGCCTGCAACTGTAAAGAAAGCTGCATTGTAGAGGTATGAACCAATGTCAGCAGGGATGATCGATGTGAAACTACTATTTGAGTAATCCAGAAAATGAGCATCTTGGGGAAAAACTGGAGGACCTTATATGTTGTTAGAGTGAAGGTCCAGAAAAAGCAAATATAGAGGTGTAGAAGCATTTGGAAAAGGCTGATCCATACCAGTAAGGAAGTTCAAAGAAAGATTCAGAAATCTCAATGGCCTAGTCCAAATCCAAGTAGGAATGTGACCCTTGATTCTGTTGTTGGACAGGTCCAGCTCAACCAAATTCTGAAAGTTTTGGAGGAAAGTTGGGAATTCTACCATATTGCATGAATATGATACTAATGTCTGAAATTGGGGAAAGGTTGAATTAGGACTAGCAGTCATTGACCAGTGATTATCAGATAGATCAAGATAACGAGTGGTCAAGTTTGAGAACATGTCCAAGTCCATGCTACCTTTGAAGTCATTGGAAGAAAGATAAATGACTCATATATAGACTCGTGAGTTGAGCAATCCATCTTGGAATAGGGCCCTGCAACACGTTATCACTAAGATCTAGCTCCTTCAAAAATGGGGAAGGCTTGTAAGGAAGCTAGGTAGGCAGCATGGTTCAAAGTCGCGGTATCGGTCATTGACTTGGAGGGTCCCGAGGCGTATCGGTCTAGGTGTATCGGTTTGGTATCGGACGATACGTAAAATAAGCTAATTAGAAAATTCAAAAAATTATAAAAATATTATGTAAATCATCAAAAAAATATATACAATTAAATAAACTCAAAAAATTAATAAAATAAAATTGTATTACATTTAACATTATTTAAATGTTAGAAAAGTATTTACTCAAAATTATTTATAATAATGCTAATAAAAATAAATATATCGGTCTCGAAATCAACTTGAAGTCAACTATAATCAATATGATCTTTAGAGGTAAGATCTATACACGGGGGTGCATAAATAAATTTTTTTTATCAATTTAGACTAATACATCAACATAATTATTATTTTAAGCAATTACTTAAATTATTAACCTCCTTCCAAGGTAATATTAATACATTATTCTTATATGATTCTTTAAACAAATTTAATTTAATTTTTTTTTATATATAATTAATTTTAATTATATTTGATTTTTTTTATATATATTTTTATAAAAAATCATGCATGAAAATTTTATTTTTCTTAATATATTTTTGAAGAAATCATTTTTTTTTCATAAGCTTAAAACACCAAATTTTTATTTATTTATTTATTTATATAGAAATACATGGACCACAGGCTTTTATGAATTGAACTTGGGCTTGGCCTAATCTGGTGGGCTGAACCCGTAAAAATATGTCATGGTGCTGAGCCACATAGGATCAAAGACCTATCTTCTCCTATCTTCCCTCCACTGAAAGCAGAGAGTGCGATCTGCAGAGAGTGAAACCGCCACGGCCACCTCTCTCTTCTCCTATCTTGCCTTCCACCGTGGACGCTCACGACGTTGGTTCTGCCGGTGGTGTCGTCAAATCCTATTTTCTTCACTGCACAAAGCTCTTCTCTGCTCCCAAACTCGGAAGGAGGGTTGTTTAGCCGGCGTTCAGTCACCGTTGCGGCACTAGCAGCGCACCAAAGATGAAAAATCTTCACTCCTGATTTCTCTAAAAATGTTGATTCTTGTTGTGATGGGTTTTAGAATCTGTTGATTGTTTTTTTTTTTTTTTTTTTTCCGAGTCGATCGAGTTAACTCGGAATATTGGTCAAGTCATCCGAGTCCAACCGATTCAAAGCCGAGTCTAAGTATAAAATGTATCTGGTATCGGACTCGTCGCGGTCGGCGTCGAGACGGATACAACTCAGCCGATATTTTGAACCTTGGTAGGCAGAGCTTGGAGTCGGTTCTCGTGAAGATCTAATACCTTCAATGATGGGAATATAAACAAAGAATAATTTATTACACCATCAAGTGAGGCAGACAAGATCGTTGTCTGGAGACAAACTAGTGATAATCTTGTTTGGTAGAATCAGAGATGGAATTGATTCACTGAAATGGTTTGATGAAAGGTCCACAGTTTCAAGTTTTGTGAGGTTGATAAAGGAATGTGGGATTTTTCCTGAGAAATTGTTAGATGAGAGGTCCAAACTCTGCAGCTGCCTGAGGTTGCCAATTGAACTTGGGATTGAACCACGAAAATGGTTTGACGAGAGGTCCAAACTTTTCAGCTGTACAAGCTTACCTATCCCTTTGAAATGGTTTGATGAAATGTCCAAATTCTGTAGCTTTTTAAGGCTGCCAATTGAGTTTGGGGGATAGGACCACTGATATTAAGACCATTAAGATCTAAGTCAATTATTATTAAATTACATTTAATATAATATTATGATATTTGATTGTAAAATGTCTAATTTTAAAATATATATTAATATTAAAATCATGATTCATTTAATTCAATTGTATTAAACAATATAAAATAAATTATGATATATGTATAATTTTTTAATATTTAATTAATTATTAATGATATTAAAAACATTATGAAGAAAATTACATAATTTTTATATTTTTGGTAATCAATTAAAAGAAAATTTTGTATTTAATTATAAAATAATTATAATTAATTTGCTCTTTAAAATATTCTTTTAATATTTTCTTTATATAATGAGTTTAACTATATATATGTTTAGTACATATTATATAACAAGGGTAAGTTTGATCGGATGGTAAGTGGGTTGAACCTCAAACCTTTTGGTTTGGGGTTCAAATCTCCTCATATATCGCCACATATCGCGATATTTTCCTCCTTGATCCCTACCTTTAATGGGGATGAACTAGCTACCTTGGAAAGATATTCACCTTTTCTTATCATCCCTTTCTCTTATCATTTGTGATTTATTAAAGGATTAGCTCAAATTAATGTAAATATATTGAATTAAACTAAATCACGACAGATTTTATTGAAAACTAAATGATTATAAAAGTTGTATCCAAACTCAAAAGTTTTTTTCTTTCTTTTTTAATTTGCTCTCTCTGTTCATAAAGAAATTTATGGTATTTATAAAAAACCTAGCCCTAAAAACAAAAATAAAAGTGCTAAAATGTCCAATGAGAAGCAAAAAAGCTGAATGGGGAAAGTCTCAAAGTGAAATTCTAGAAATTATAGTTTGTATAAAAAATTTCGATACCTTCGTAGTGGTGTCAAAATGCATTTTGATAAATGTCTAAACCTTATAGGCCTCTAGCATGCTTCTAATGTGGTATTGGGTTGATTATGACATGTATCATAATGTATCTTTTTGTATTATGATGTATTGAAATATTGCATCTTATATCAAAATTGTATCTTAATATATCTTTTTGTATCTTGATGTATTGAAATGTTGCACCTTGTATTGAAATTGTATCTCCATGTATTGAAATTCATTTTGATAAACCCTAAAATTTTTTGTATCTTCAGAATGCTTTTGTAGGAAAATTTGGATACCTCCACTATATTGAAATGCTTATCAAAATTAATCTTTCATATTGAAATGCATTTTGATAAACTCCTAAACTCACTGGATCGTTGAGAGGTTGAGGTTGGTGATTTTCAATACCTTATTGTGGCATCGAAATCAATATTGAAATGCATTTCTTGTATCAAAATGGTGTCTTTGCATCAAATTGTGTATCGCTTGACATCAAAATGTATTCTAATAACACCCCAAACTTATTGTGTTTGGATTGACTCTGCTCCCTTGTATTGAAGTTGTTAGGACAATGAGTCTTCAATGTATTTTGACAATTTTGTTTCATTCTATTTTTGGCCTAAGAATCTTTTTAGATAGTGACTTACTCTCCATTGAAGATCCAAGGTTGTTGTTCATCCAACCGAAAAGTCACAGGTATATCCAAGAAGGTTTGACTTGTGACAAGTTAGGTAATCAAAGGGGATAAAGTAAATTGATATATTTTAAAAAAAAATTAAAAAGGTTTGTTAAGGACAATTCGTTTGTTTGTTTGTTTTTTTTTTTTTTTAAATAAGATATGATTGAATTAAAAGTTTTAAAATTGAGCTAAAATCTCTTAATTATTTTTTTGACAACTTTGGGATTTTATTTTTAAGAAAGTTGATATTTTGTTTTTAAGAAAATTCTTTTCTTAATTAATTTTTAGAAAGTTGTTATTCTTTTTTTTTTTTTTTTAAGAAAATTATTTTTTTAGTTAATCTTTAGAAAGTAGATATTTTATTCCATTTCCAACCATTTTGGGTTTGGACATTGATGAGAGAGACTCAACCTAACTTGCTCTATTATTCCCAATCTCTCAAGAAAGATTCAACGATTGAATCTTGGGTTGTTGGAAGATTTGCATTCCTTCAACGAGGCTGATGAGTATTCATTAGAGTAATCGGAGATTGTTACATTACAAACATGGATCAAGTAGTAGGTACTGAAAAATAAGCCTTAAGGGTAAAACAATAAAGTAAATCTATGTAACTTGATCTCATATAATGGATTTAGATTAGAGGTTTTAAATCTTATGAGTTTTCCACAAAAATTAATGTGTTCTTTGCATGCTTGTTTACTTTTTTAAATATTTTGGATATTTTGTTAATCCTTGATAACTTGCTAGTTTAATTAGGTTAAAAACTCTACTCCCTATTTAAATTTAGTTATTAATTCTTAATCCTTATATTATAATTTTTAATTACACTCATGCATCCCTTGTGTTACCCTATTGGACCACGACTTTTTAGAAGTGATGTTGAAATCCACTCTTCCGTATCAAAATTCCTCTTTTTCATTGCATTCCTCACTAGATGTAAAGATTGATCCTCAATTTGAGGCTTAGCAAATATTTAAGTTACAAGATAATGATATGCACTCAAAAGGTATTTAAAAGCCTATTTTTATATATGGAAAAACATCAGTTTTGAGTGCTAATCAACTACTACATATGGGATTGTAACTGCATTTTAGTTGTCGTCATTGTCAAGCAAGGTTTTAAGTTGAAGTTTTTGAAGGGTGCATCACGTGGGCTTGCTGGTTCAGATATCACCCGCATTTTCAAGACTAGAATTTGACCTCACAGTGTACACTGCTACAAGCTTGGCGAAAGATGACGACTTGTTCTCTAGCAATCTGGTTGGGGTATCGTATTCCTCAATTAGCCCTACATCATCGACATTTCCAGGGAAATAAATCAAGAAGAATGCAGATGAAGTTAAGAGTGCCATTAGTTCATGTTGATAGTACTAACCATGATCCAGAAGCAGAACCATGTCACTATCAAGAACAGAAGTAATTCGATGTGCAATAGTTATGACTGTAGAATCGACAAAGTGTTGTCAAAGGGTTTGCTGAATCAGATTTTCTGTGGCTGTATCAACTGATGCAGTAGCTTCATCAAGCACCAAGACCTTGCTTTTCTTGAGTAGAACTCGGCCAAGACAAACCAGTTGCCTCTGACCCATGCTCCAATTCTCTCCATTCTCAATAACTGCCAAATGCATACTAACATTAGGAGACTTATATGAGGTTTCTATTTAGATTTTATGTTAGCATGGCGGGAGAAATAACCTGTAGAATCTAGCTTTCCTTCTTTCTTCCTGACTTCATCTCCAAGCTGGCACTTATCCAGAGCCTGAACCAATAAGTTAGTTAACAACATTGCACTTCTACAGTATTAAGAAATGTGGCGAAGGAAACTATATTTCTACTATATTAAGAAAACATGGTAGAGGAAAACTACATGTCTACCATACTTAAGTATATCAATAGAATAGACAAAACCTACCTCCCAAATCTGCCCATCTGACTACTCTTCAAGTGGGTCAAGGTTGCTCCGTACAGTCCCTTCAAACATGGTTGGATCCTGAGGGATAATGCTTACTCTGGACCGCAAATCATGTAGTCCAATGGAAGAGATGTTGGTACCATCTATCATAATCTGACCAGCAGCAGGTTCAACAATTCAAAAGAGGATCTGTATGAGGGTTGATTTACCGCTGCCAGTTCACCCTACAACGCCAGTCTTCATTCCTCCTAAACTGCAGAAATACATTACTTAAACACAGCATCTAAACTGCAAAACCGGCAGTCCATCTTGCAGCCAATTTCATTACCCTTATCTTAAAAATGAATCGGCACTAAAAAACCACCATATCAACAGTAAAGAAACTTTCATTTTGAGGCCATAGTAATTGACATGGTACATACAAATTGGCACCTCCTCAATATGCAATGCTTGTGATTGAGCCCCGGCTCAGCAGGATCAGAAAGGAACATGAGCATGCCATGAATTGTAAGAGTTATCCTGAATTAGGATTCCATTTTAATGCAGTTGGTTTAAAATGAATCAAATTACTCGATAAGCAATGCACTACTCCAAATTTTTTGCTAAGCAACATTTTCGAGTAAAGTTCTGTTTATACCAAAAATGGTTTTGAACCTACTGGCATTTTCAGGAACAGATATGATTGATAATCTAATCTGCAAGAGTACATGGCATCAGTAAGCGAAGAAAATAATTAATGTAATATGAGAAACATAAGGTGATCTTAACTACAGAGCATGAGATGTCATGTGACAAAGCCATGTGTTGGCTGGCATTAAATAACAAGAAGAGGTCGTAACAAGTTCACAATGGTTACCTGATACCAGATGCAGGTTGCAATCACAGGAATAAAGACAATGAAAACCTGCCATGCAACCTGTGACATAACTGCAATAATTCCCCGGAGCCGAATCAATGAGAAGGCAAATGCCCCAACTTGCATGGGAATGTTTGTGTCGATCGCATTTTGGTCTGTAGAAGCCTGAAAAAAAAGGGAAGGATCAATTAAGTAATAATCTAACACTTCACTTTGGTCATTAGGGAAAAATGCAAGGCAGAAATAAATATATATTCATATTTGCACTTACTCTGTTTAGAATCCGTCCACTTGGGGTGGCATCGAAGAATGACATTGGGGCACGGAAAAGGCTCAAATGCATTTTATTGAAGAGTATAGTAGCTGTTACAAGAAACATGGCTCTAGAAAGGATGCTAAAAGAACTTCCAACAGCCAAAGCTACAGAAACAATCATGAGAGTAGAACCTCTAACTGCAGGTTTCACATCATCTGACACGGGACTTGACCAAGCCATCCAATAATTGCTTCCAATCTGAAGCAGCTGAAAGAGAATCTGGGACAACAATATAAAGGGCACAAGAGCTCCTCCATATGCTGTCCTGATGTATTTCCAATAAACCCATAGCCCAACTTTACCTTTCTCTCTCTCCTCTTCTTGAACAAGCTGACCTTTTGGTCCATCTATCTCCTCTGCTTTACCATTTTGGCCACCTTTGTTTTCTTCTTTTTCTATAACTTCAGAAGTACCACCAATATTATCACTGTCCTCATGGATACTTAATTTTTCTGAAAGTGACCCTGCCTCTACAGAATTGAGTGCTAACAAAGCTTTCTTATGTGCTCCAACAAGTTCCATAAAATCAGTTCCAAAGTCGAGAATTTCATTGTACTTTCCAGCTTGTGTAATCCTTCCATCTTTCACGACCTGCAGGGATGGTACATTTCTTAAGTTCATCTAATGGAAACAAAGGCAGGAAAGAAAAAACATGGTAATTACTCACCAGTATGAGATCAGCAGCAGGTAAGAACTCTACTTGATGTGTAACATAAATCACTGTTTTCGAACCCAAGAGACCCAGCAAACATTCCTGTTATATGAAGATTACTAACAAATAGGATCAATGAAAGGCTTGTTTTTTTTCTATTTTATTTATTCTAATATAAGGGAAAGGAAACAAAATAAACGGCAATGGCAGAGCAAGGGTCCCTAATTACCTCAGGTAGACCAAGAACCAAATCTCATATAGCCTATAGCAGTGCATATTTAAACATACAAGGATAGCTCAATTTCTACTTAATGCAATGGCATTGTATAGTTGTTTTATTTCATAGAATTATGAATATATGTATGTATGTATGTATGTATGTTGCTCAAACTCAGGCTTTTAGAAGAGAAAGGAATTACCTCAAAGAGATGGGTTCCTGTAGGAGCATCCACAGCATTGAAGAATAATCAAACTGATAAATATCAGCATTTTGGTAAAGCGCACGTGCAATCTGTATTCTTTGCTTCTGGCCACCACTCAAATTGATTCCCCGCTCACCTATAACTGTCTGATCGCCAAATGAGAGAACCTCCAGGTCCTTGTTCAAGGAACATGCATCAAGGACCCTTTCATACCTTTCTCTGTCCATCTCCTTACCAAACAAGACGTTCTCTTCTATCTTGCCACTCTGTATCCAAGGAGACTGAGCAACATAGGCCTTTGTTCCACACAGCTTAAGGATACCAGATATCTTAGGCACTTCTCCCAGCATACAAGAGAGTAAGCTTGACTTGCCTGAGCCTACAGTACCACAAACAGCAACCCTCATGCCACGGCACACCCGCAAATTAATATCCTTCAGTGTTGGATTAGGGGAAGATAAATCCCAAGAGAAGTTCCCATCCACTATCTCAATTGCTGTATCAGAACTACCTTTTGGAAGCCTCTCGATAACATCACTCTGCAGGTCAACTAGACGAAGAAAGGATGTAATTCTGTCAAGGGATACTTCAGTCTGAGCTATCACTGAGATTATGTCAGGAAGACTGTAGATGGGTTGTTGAAGTATCCTGAATGTTGCAAGTGAAGATAAGATCTTCCCTGATTCAAGCGGGATTCCTATAAGCATGCAAGTTCCAAAGGTGACCACGGACACAAATGTTGGGGCAACCCAGAAAAAAAAAGTGGTCATGGCTGAAGTGTAAAGATATTTTTTCAACCACACCGTCTCATTCTTCCGAAGGTCTACAATTTTAGACAAAAACTTCATCTCCCATCCCTGAAGCTTGAGAATCCTCATGTTTCTTAAAATCTCAGATGTTGCCTTCATCCTTTTATCTTTTGATTCCATTAACTTGCCCTGAAACTTCTCTTCCCATTTCCCCAGTGGAACATTTGCCAAGATAACAATTATAGTTGCAAAGAAAGCTGCAACTGAAGCAAGGCCGACATTTTTATACAAGATTAGCAAGGCTAAAGTAACTTGCACAATCACCATCCATGGTCCATGCATGTACCAAATGAAATCCCCAATTCTCTCCGCATCAACAGACATAAAATTAATGATCTCCCCAGTAGAATGACCCTGCTTTGACTGGCAGGAAAGAGTCAAACCCTTGTTGTAGATCATTGTGATCATTACTGCTCTGATCCTAAAACCAACCTGCTGCAATCTAAAGGAACACTGCCTCAGTGAAAGGCACTCAACAAGCTTCGCAAGAAAAAAGACCATAACCAAAACATAGCCTTCATTTTTGAATTCCCTCCGCCCATTGAGATATTGAACGAAGGTGTCAATAAGATAGGGCCCAACATAAGAAGCTAATATGTTCAGAAGTAGGGATAAAGCCGTCAATAGGATTTCTGCCCAAAATGCAAAGATCAATGCTTTCACCAGCTTAAGCGTGGTCACTCCATTACTTCCACCACAATCACACTGGAGCTTATTTCTAAATGCTGGAAAGACCGCTACAACGCTGTTGCTGGTATCAAGCTGAGGAACATCCCCAAGGTCTAATGTTTCCTTGTTACCCTCAGCAATCAAGGGACCGATCCAAGAGAAAGTAAGAAGGCTAAAAAAACCAACTTTTGAAAAGGGGGTCACAGTTTCTTCCCCCTTGGATTCATCAGACTCTACTATACTTATACTGGTGCCACCATTCAAAAGTGGTTCCCTAAGAATTTATTCCTCACCTTGATTCTTTCCCAAAAACCCGGAATAGCAGAAGAACAGACCAGCATGGTTTTAAAAACCGGACCGGACCGGCCGGTCCAACCATCGACCTGTGAACTATCCGGTTCGGTCCGCTCAATGAACCGTTTTGTTATCAAACCGGCATTGAACCGTTCAAACCGATGGTTTAACCGTCGAACCGGACGACCTGTCCGATTTTTTGCAAACCGGTCATAACTTAAAAACAGGTTTTTGCTTATTATGAAAAAGCCCATTCCAGGCCCAATGCTTACAAACTCAACCTATTAAACCATCTTTGGTCCAACCACTAGGCCTAGTCCAATGATATGATAAACATTATTATTTGGGCCATGTCTACAAGCCCAATTTGCAGCATTTTTTATTTTAAAATAACACTTGCATTTGGGCCATGCTTCCAGGCCCAGCTTGCTGGCTTGTTTGGCTTAATGGCAAGTTGGAAGGTATTTATAGAGCACATGGAGCATATAAAATTCTTGTGCTTCCGATGTGGGATTGGGAATGAGACTATTAGAGGAAAACATTGCCTCTAGAGGGTTGGACGGATGGAACTTTGATTTTATTTCAAAATTTTATCATATAAAATCTTTAAAAAAATGTAAATATTTAAATTCCTGTTTATTTTTATAATAATTATAAAAAAATAATATAAATTAGTTAATAGAATAATTTAAAAACAATAAAATGCAAAGACAAAAAAATAAAATAAAATTTTTTAAATTTTTTCATCTTAAATATATCTTCTTTTTAAAATATTACATATTTCTATTTAGTAAAATTTAAATATTAAACTTTATCATTTAATTTAATATACCAAATATAAAAATCAAACATTATTAAAATTTGTAATTTTATATATTTTTAATTTTTATAATTATTTTTAATTTTAATAATATATAAATTATATATTTATAACGTCACCGGTTCGATAGCGGTTCGACCAGTGAACCATGAACCGATACTTTCCGGTTCGATCACCGGTCCGATTCTGAAACATTGCAGACCAGTTATGACGTAGACAATGTCGGGCACCAAAAATTGAACTTGTAGGGACTGGTCTTTCTTAACAATGTCTATAACAAGGCAATAACAAGAGATGGAGAAGTAAAATCCCCACCAAACTCTTAACAAAAATGGGAACTTTGGTTCAACAGAACCATGGAATTGAGTGTGCAAATATACACAAACTGCTCCCCAGGAAAGTGTTCTGAGCACTAAATCCAAAAGTGTGACCAGCTTTTCACCAGACCAGCCATTTCTATACCAAGAAAAGTGTTCAAATTGATAAATGATAGTTTTTTTCATTCATACTTTCATTCGTTTATGTACAGAGTATATATAGACGGTAATCACCATTCTAAGAATGAGAAAGACTGATACAAGGAAAGAATGATATAAGGAAATAACAACTAATATCCTAATATCTCAACTTTCCTAATATCTCAATATTCCTAATATCTTAATATTCCTAGTATCTCAATATTCCTAATATCTCAATATTCATAATATCTCAACTTTCCTAATATCTAAACATTCCTAATATCTCAACACGAATTGATATAAGGAAATAATGATATAAGGAAAGCATTCCTAATATCTCAACACTCTCCCTCAAGTTGGTGCATAGATGTCACACATGCCCAACTTGTCTAAAAATTTTGAGAACACTTGACTCGAGACAGCTTTGGTAAGGATATCGGCCAATTGATCTTCTGATCGAATCTTAGGCAATTCCACAATCTTATCATCCAACTTTTCCTTAATGAAGAATCTATCCACCTTGACATACTTTGTACGATCATGTTGTACTGGATTATGAGCAATGTCACATGCAGCTTTATTGTCACAAAACAATCGGATTGGTTGTCTAGATAGGTAACCTAAATCCTGTAAGAGGAGTCTTAGCCATAATGCTTCACAAAGTCCTAGAGCCATACCTTTAAATTCCGCTTCTACACTTGAACGAGCGACGACATTCTGCTTCTTACTTTTCCATGTCACAAGATTACCACCTACAAAGGTAAAGTAACCAGATGTAGATCGCCTATCATCCACTGCACCGGCCCAATCAGCATCAGTATATACTTCTATACTCTGATGATCAACATTTTTAGCGAACAAAATTCCCTTCCCAGGAGCATT
>NC_048449.1:8842005-8933303 GCF_004353265.1 Vitis riparia
GGATCTGTTTCGCATTCGGGTCGACGGGTTGCGGTGTGCATGAAAGATTTGCATAAAAGATGGTTCTTAAAAATCAATCTCAACATAAAGAGGTGTTTGATAAAATTCAATATTAATTAGTTAATGATTTAAGTTGAATTTAAGTTAAATTGTTAACTTAAAATTTATTACTTAAATCTTATTTTAAGTATTAAAATTGTTTGATAAAATTAACTTAAAATTTATTTTAAATCATATATTTATCTTTATAAATTATAATTACAGTTAAAAAGATGAGTTAATAATAAAAGTCATGAAATAGTAAAAAAGAGTAATTAGAATAAATATGAGTAAAAATGTAAAATGAATATGTGACTTTAATAATAAGTTAATTACTTTTACTTATTAATTAAAGTTGTTTTTAACTTTAAGTCATACTATTAAGTTATTTTACCAAACATACTCAATTTACTAAATACCTAAATTAAGTTAAATATTAAAAAAAAATTGTTTTTAAAAGCAAGAATTGTAATACATGTTTTTAATGACACCTCGTATATTTAGGAGCTAAAGAATTTTTATTAAATTGTCAATTGAATAGTTAAAATGAATGTTAAATATCCATATATCAATATTTAATTAAGTAAAAATTTTAAGAAATTAGTCAAAAATCAATTGTTTGAAATTTTCCCATGTCAATTTTGGAAAATGGGAAGTTAATAAATCAAATTTAATTTTAAAATAAATATAACCATTAAATTATATGAGATTAGATTTTTTAATTTGAATATTAAGTATATTATGAGAATTAATGTAATTATTATGGGGAAATTATTGAACAACCTTATTTATAAAAACTTGATAAAATTTGTAATATGTCAAATTATTATAATGATTTTTTAAAAGAAAATGAATTTAATATAATGAATTGATTTATTTTTGTAATTGGAATTAAAAATATAGATTTACAAAACATCAAACAAAATTGAATTGGAATTGAATCAAGATTAAGTTGTATTTTATGAATTTGAGAATTTATACAAAAAGGGTAAATTAATTAAATATGAATATTATAATTTAATATATTTAAATTTTAAAAGATTGATTTTAATTGAGGTATAGTTGACAAATAAAGTGAATTAAATTAATATCACCCTGAAGGGTTGAGAATATAATGATTATAAGTTAAATGATTAAATAATCAATGGTGAGTGCATTATTTGAAAGCTATATCTATTTATATATACTATCATTATTTTAATTTTTTGTGATTATATGAATTTTAATAGATTTTTAGTAGAAATTTGGAGAAATATTTAGTAATTATTTGTTGGTGACCAAATAGCTCATGTGAAACCAAGAGAAATATTTATGTGAAGTGTTGTAGGGATTTAGATTGTGTTTGGAAGGTGAAATTGAAATTTAAGATGATTATTCAATGATATATTAGTGTTGAAAATACTAAAAATTATGTGAAAAAATTTAAGTGTTGTTATATATTTAAAATATATATTTATATTATTTGGTATTATTTACTAATGGATTAACTTATCTCCTTAGTTTTAACAACTTAGGTGGTGTTTGTTTTTTTACTTAATTCTAAATAAAATCTTAATGCTTAATAGTGTTAAATATTAGGTTGTTTGTTTTTATAGTATTTTACTTCTATTAAGTATTAAAAAGTAAAGAAAAATCAATATGTTATTTTTTTCTATTTAGAAAAAGTTACATATTTTGGTTTTTTTCTATTTAGTAAAAAGTTTATTATAAGTTATGAAAAAGTAGAAAAACAAACAATTTAAATTCTGAAAATAAATTATTTTAAGCAAAAAGCAAAAAAACAAACACCACCTTACTTTTGATTTATTCTTTTATTCAAAGATGTTTTCTTAGTTATATATGGAGTTAGGAGTTAATTTCAACAACTCTAATTTATAGGATCTCTGTAACAAACTTCTCTTACTCCTTTGTTGTATTTATACGCTTTCTTTGATCAATGAAATACTAAAACAAGAGTTCAAACTGTTCAAAGTCTAACATGGTATTAGAGCGTCTTTAAGAGATAGCCAATACGATTTTTTATTTTTTTTCAGTAGTCATGACAACCAGATCAGCTCCCCCACCATTCAAAACACCAATGACCCTTAAAACACCCTCATCACCATTAATGTAGCTGCCCAAACTCCTCTTAAACTCACCTCCAGCAACTATACCTCCTAGAAGTTGCAATTTCACACTTTATTCATTGGTTATGATCTCATCGGTTATATTGATGGATCAAAACCTTGTCCAACAACCACCCTTATCCACCACAACACCATCATACCCAATCCCGATTACATCTTTTGGATTCGCCAAGACCACCTAATCCTCAATGCTCTCGTTAGTTCCCTCTCCCCTACAATTATCTCGTTTATTGCTCAAGCCACCACTTCTCATGAAGCATGGAATGTCAAGCCAACTCATGGCCATATCAAACAGATTAAAAGCCAGTTAAAGAAAATCACAAAGGGTTCTGCCAATGTGACAGAATTTTGCAAGCAATAAAGGCACGAGTTGATGAACTTGCTCTTCTTGGATCATCCCTTGAAACAGAGGACCTTACAAAAACAATACTTGTTGAACTCGGTGATGACTGCAAGGAACTAGTTCATGTTGTTCAAGCTAGAGACACCTCTATAACTTTTGACGTGTTTCATGAAAAGTTACTTAACTTTCAAGCGTCTGTGCTTCTCGCTAAACCCGAACCATCTTATTTTCCTGCTACCGCACATCCAACTAGCCGAAGCACCACAAACTGGCAACCCTTCCACAACCATTCCCATGGATCCTCCCCATCCACTAGCGGCCGACCAACATCTTCTCTTGGTCATCAACCTTCCCGTCTATATCTAGGCCACTGCAAAATCTGTAGAATACAAGGTCACACTACCAAGCAATGTCACTCATTTGGATTGATACTCATTCACTCATCCACCAACTCCACTACCCCAATCATTCATTCTTCTACACCATGGAAACCACAGGCCAATTATGCTACTAGTTCTCCCAATCCATCATGGCTCTTGGACAGTGGTGCCTCTCACCATGTAACATCTGATCTCCATAATCTCTCACTGCATACTCCACACAATGGCTTCGATGACATTATGATTGGAGATGGTTGGGGTCTACCTATTACTCACACTGGTTCTATCTCTCTCACCACTTCTACCAACATTTTTCACTTAAACAATGTTTTATGTGTTCCTCATATGAAAAAGAATCTCATCTCAATTTCTTAATTCTGTCACACAAACAACGTTTCCATTGAATTCTTACCCTCTACTTTTCTTGTGAATGATGTTCGCATAGGGACACCACTTCTGACGGGCAAAGCTAAAGATGGTGTCTATGAGTGGCTAGTATCATCTCCATTTCTTGCATTTTCTAGCATTAAAACTTTTTCATCCGAGTGGCACCAACGATTAGGTCATCCAACTTTTTTCATCCTGAAACACATTGTTTCCAACAATAACCTAGGCCTTGATTCTTTTGTCACCATATTTTTCTTATAATTCTTGTCACTGCAATAAAAGCCATAAATTGTCATTCTCCAAATCCACACTTATCTCTACTCAACCTCTTGAAACTATTTTTTCCAACATGTGGACTTTACCAATAATTTCAATTGATGGTTTTAAATACTATGTAATCTTTGTTGACTATTTTACTAGATATATCCGGTGTTACCCTATTAAGCAAAAATATGAAGTCAAGCATGTTTTTATTAGATTTAAAACCATTGTTGAAAAGTATTTTGATAAAAAAATAAAAACATTTTACTCTTATAATGGTGGTGAATATATAGCTCTTGCCCATTTCCTAGCTACTCATGGAGTTTCTCATCTCACTACTCCTCCTCACACCCCTAAACACAATGGATTTTCTAAAAGAAGACATCTTCACATTGTTGAAACAGGCTTAACCTTACTTTCTCATGCCTTAATTCCTCTCACTCACTGGCCTCATGCTTTTTCCACAATAGTTTACCTCATTAATCGTATGTCAACCCCAACCCTCAATCTTTTCTCTCCATATGAAAATATTTTTAGGACTACCCCTAACTATTCCAAACTAAAAATACTTGGTTGTCTCTGTTACCCTTGGCTTCGACTCTATACAACTCATAAACTAGAGTCTCGTTCCAAACCTTGTGTCTTTCTAGGATATTCTCTAACTCAAAGTGTCTACCATTGTCTTGATCCCACAACTTCTAAAATCTATGTCTCTTGCCATGTCCAGTTTGTTGAATCTTTGTTTCCTTTCACTCATCTCTCACAACACTTACCTCGTCCCTAATCCACTACTATTGTCACTTGGTTTCCTCCACCAATATGTGTCACATCATTATCTCCCTTCCTACCACTCAATTCCCCATCTGTAGTAGTTGCTCCTCAACAGTCCCCTAGTGATGCCTCATCACCAATTTCCTTTCTAGACCTCTTACCCAAACCTGTTACTCAACACCCTTCAGAACAACTTCCACCACCAACTAATCCACCAGTTACTCACCGAATTATCACCCGAGCTAAGAACAACATTCACAAACCCCTCCATAAAATGAACCTGCACATTCAATTAACCAAATCCCATGACCTTGAACCCACCACGGTGACCCAAGCTCTCAAAGATCCTCAATGGTGTCAGGCTATGTTAGATTAGTATGATACATTAGTCAAGAATGGGACATGGGAGTTGGTACCACCTGATCCAAGTCACAACCTTATTGGTTGTAAATGGATTTTTAGAACTAAATGCAAGTCTGGTGGTTCTGTTGACAGGTTCAAGGCTTGTTTAGTCACGAAGGGTTTTCACCAACAACTTGGAATATACTACACTGACACATTCAACCCTGTAGTCAAACCAACAACCATTCGTGTTGTACTTAGTCTTGTTGTCAATCGTAGTTGGTCTTTAAGGCAACTTGATGTCAACAATGCTTTCCTTCAAGGTAATCTTTTCGAAAATGTCTACATGTCCCAACCACCAGGTTTTGTTGATCAAGACCACCCAACACATATATGCAGGCTTAGAAAAGCAATCTATGGCTTGAAACAAGCTCCTCGGGCATGGTATCAAGAACTTCACACTTTTCTTATTTCCTCTAGTTTTAAGAATTCCTATGTTGATGCTTCTCTCTTTGTCTTCAATGTTGATGGTCATATTCTCTACTTTCTTGTTTACGTTGATGACATAATCATTACGGGTAATAATCCTGCCATGGTGGATCGATTTGTGACTGCTCTTGCTCAACGGTTTTCTCTTAAGGATCTTGGGTTGTTAACTTATTTCTTGGGTATAGGGGTTGTCCCTAACACACATGGTGTGTTACTATCTCAAAGACGTTATATTCAAGACCTTTTAACACAAGCTTATATGCATGAAGCCAAACCTGTTCATAGTCCTATGCCAACAAGTCATTTTCTTTCATTACACTCAAGTTTTTATTTATCAGATCTCTTTCCATATAGAATAGTGTTGGGCAGCCTACAATATTTACTCATTATTAGGCCTAACATTGTCTTTGTAGTTAACAGGTTGTCCCAATACATGCATTGTCCCACAATTGAGCATTGGTCTTTTGTCAAACGCCTTTTACGTTATCTGGTTGCAACCATTAATGATGGCCTACAAATTTTTCATGATTCTTCTCTTAGTTTGCATGCTTTTTCTAATGTTGATTGGGCAAGAGACAAAGACACCTTTTCATCCACAAGTGGTTATGTTGTTTATCTTGGTAAAACTCCTATGTCTTGGAGTTCTAAAAAGCAACGAACTGTTGCCAGATCTTCCATTGAGGCAGAGTATTGATCAGTTGCTAATACTATTGTTGAAATTCAATGGATTTGCTATCTACTTTCTGATCTTAGCGTTACGTTTTCCTGTTGTTCAGTCATCTATTGTGATAACATTGGGGCCAATCAATTATGTTCAAATCCATTTTTTCATTCACGAATGAAGCATGTTGCCATTGATTTTCATTTTATCCAAGATCAAGTTCAAAATAATGCTCTTCCTATTGCTCATATTTCTTTAGCTGATCAAATCACTAATGCCCTCACAAAGCCCCTCCATCGCCAACAATTTCTTCATCTCAAGTTCAAGATTGGACTTCTTTCCTGAGCTCCATCTTGACGGGGCATACTAATGGATTAACCTATCTCCTTAGTTTTGGCAACTTAATTTTGATTTATTCTTTTATTCAAAGATGTTTTCTTAACTGTACAAGGCAGATTTAGGAGTTAGTTTCAACAACTCTAATTTATAGGATCTCTGTAACAAACTTCTTTTACTTCTTTGTTGTATTTATACGTTTTCTTTTATCGATGAAATACTGAAACAAGAGTTTAAACTGTTCAAAGTCTAACATTATTTGAGTTGGGATTGAACAATGATACATGTTGCATTCATTTTGCATCCATGATTATATAGAAAAGAAAGATAAAAATAGTGGTATAAAATGAAAATGAAAATACCCAAAGAGGGTAATTTGTAGAAAACGATTAAAAAAAAAAAAACAATGGAAAGACCTTAGAGAGGATGACTTAAAAAGAGAATGAGATCTTTAATGTGAAATACACGAAAGTTTATTCTAGAAAGACTTTATATGAGGAATGTATTTGGGTAAAAATGCATATCTTTTGGTGAAAGCGTAAAAATAATAGTACATTGTTTGATTATGTATAAACATTTTCATTATATTTGCACTTGGAAGAATGATTTATATCAAATAATTGGATAGTATCAAATGTATGTTTGAATATATTAATTGATAATAAAATGATTTATTTATTTTGTGTAAAAATAAAAATAAAAATATTTTGTAAGATATATGATTGAAATAAGAAAGTAACAATTTAGATTGATTTAATTTTGTATGGTTAAAGTTTTTATTTAATATATGTAATGTAAATGGATTATTATATCTTGGTATATGATTATGTTGTATCGATCTATAATTTTTACCTCAGGCGCAAGACATTCCATTGAGCAATGTGAAAATATTCACATCTTTTCCCTAAAACTCTTCAGATGCAAATATAGCACCTAAGGATTCGTAGTTGGATCAAGGAGGGTTTTAGATTGCTTTAGGAGGTGTAAGAGATGCTTAAAAGCCTATTGTTAATTTGTATTAAAATTCTTGATGTGTATTAATTTGAAGAATTTGTATGTTTGTAATAACTATTTGGATGAAAAATTCATTTAGTTGAATTTCTACTTTAGAAATTTTGTTTGAAATTAGATTATGATTTATTCTAGAAAAAAGGAAAAATAAAAATTCAGTGTATACAAGTGGTTTGCCAACTTGGATAAAAGTAACCCTCATGATCAAACCTTTGGCCTAGGTTCATAGTTTGAGTTTTGAATTGCTTGAAATCTGCATTGTCAAAAAATAGTATCAAGGCTCTAGGTTGTGACAACACCTAAGCTTGTGTGTTATGTCTGATTGTTGGCTCTTCTGTATGTGATTATGATACATATAGTTAGCTTGTTAGGAAATTAAAGTACGTAATAATGTACATGTGTGCATGAAAAAAATTATTGTAGCTTAATGTTTGATATTTGATTCATCTTAGTAATTTTATGGGCATGTGAGATTATAAATTATATGTGTTAATTTATTGCTAGTAAGATATAAAATAAAGATTCATGTTTATATTATAAAAGTGTGTACCAAAAAGAAGGAAGCCATCCCAAACAAGGCCTTAGTTTAATTATATAAGCATGTAATAAAAAAGAAAAAAAAAAAAAGCAAAATAGAGCATGTTTGGTGGCTAAAATCGAAACTAAATTCATTTTTTATTTTTAAAGATAAAATTAAAATATGATTGTAGCCACTCTTGAAATTTTTAATTGTTTAAAAATGTCAAAATATTATTTTTATAAAAATATAAGACCTTAAACATGGTATAAACTTTGTTTGGAAACCAATATAAATATATGAAAATTAAATGCACCAATACATAACATCTAGATATCACAAACGAAGTTAGTTTCTAAAAATAAATAAATAAATTAGAATCAATATCATCTCAATGTCAAAATATTTATCTACGCATAAGTTCTCTAACAATCATATCGTGAATAATTCGATTCTCACTATCATGTTAGTATTTGATTTATCCATATCAATATCAAACAAATATTCTTCATTTTTATCATAGGATTAAAACTTATGGTCCGTTTGGCCATATTTCCATAAACTTGTTTTTTAAAAACTGTTTTTTATTTTTTAACTTAAAAACAATTTTTAAAAACAAATTTAATAAAAGATGGCTAAACGGACCCATAGGTGAAAACAACTCCTATTTATTTTGTAAAAAGTATTCTCTATTTCACTTTGTTTTTAAAAATTGTTTCTAGAAAAACAATGATCAAACAATGTTAGAAAATTTTAAAAATAGTTTTTTATTTTTAAAAAATAGAAAACTATTTTTAAGTCTCTTAATATCATAATTGTTTCTCTCTTTAAAAGAGTTATAAATGTAACACACCCAATTATGTAGATAATATCCACTTTTTAGCATAAAAGGAGGTTTCACTAATTTAAAACACATTTATAAGATTAAGATGAATTTATATTTATATAACATCAGGAACTTTCTCCCTTATCCGATATAGGATGTCATAATAAAAGTATTAATAATAGCTACATATTTTTAACTTTATTAATATAATACTAGCTACAACTTTTTTCTTTTTCTTTATTCTTTTTAATAATGCAGTATGATACATTATGATTACCCTCTTCTTTTTGTTTTGGAATCCTAAGTTGTGTAACCACTTTTGGGTTTTCAATTAAAATCATTTTAAAAGTATCATAGCATACTTTTTTCTTATTAGTAAAAGAAATTTTATAAAAATGATAAATTAAAATACTTTTTAAAAATATTTTTATAAGCATCAAATTATGATTTTTTGCTTATTATTAAAAGAAATTTTATAAAAAGTTGTGATTTATTTGTTATCGAATTAGAGTTTTACTAAGCATATATAAACTATTAATAAATTAAATATTTGTATAATTATCATTTAAAATGTAATTAAATAGTTATGAATATATAATTATAATTTTGTAATTTCTACTTGGGATAAAAAGTTAGAAAAATAAACTTAACTTATGGATATAAAAATTCCAAATTTCTATCTATGAAATTATTTTTTTATTAGTATTAAAATTGCTCATTGAATTTAATCATTTATAATTTTATACATACATCTTCATTCTTTATGGTTATTTTAATAAATATAAAACCATTTTTCTAAAAATAGTATCAAATTAAGTGTTTTTTTTAAAAAAAAAAAAAAAAAAACTTTTTGAATGTATATTGTATGAAAATCATTGTTATATAATGTTTCAAATTCTATGGTCATCATGTCTAATTATGTAGCAAAAAGAAGTTAATCAAATCATATTCAAAATAAATAAATAAACAAACAAAACACAAGTTACAAAATTGTGATACAATAAATTCCTAAAGATGTTAATTTAAATGAATAATAATAAAAATAAGATCAATATCAAATCGTCAATAATAAATATTATGTAAAACATCAAACTAAGTAAAATATTAATAAAAATATTAAGTGCTAATAAAAGTGCAAACCAATAAGAAGAAAATCATAAAAATTTCATTAAAAATAATTGAGAAAGAAATGTGAGTAACCCTTTGTATTGAAAATTAGTCGAGGAAAAAAATGTAAGCAAAACTTGAAAATTTTCTTATTATGAGTATACTTTTTAGCATCCTGATGTTATTTTTCTTTAATTTGTTTAATACTTTGTGTTAAATGAATGACAACAAGATCAAATAGTTTACGGGGATATATTTGAAATTTTAATTTTTTGATAAAGGGGAAAATGTGGTATTAAAAAGTTTCATTGGAGTCCATAGAGCTTGTGATATATATAAGTAGAGAAAATCATTTATACTCTATATTAAATTATTTTTGTTGAACAACCAATTTTTCTAAAGTTTAAGTTTATAATGTTAGGGTTTCTTTAATTTATGTAAAACAATCATAACCCTGACTAATTCTTAAATCTTAGAACTTTGTAATTTTCACAAATAAAATAAATAATCAAGAAAATATACCTTGATCCATAAGATTGATTTTGAAGAGAATTTTTTTACAAAGAAGAACAAATTGGAGAAAACTTGATTTACCTTTCTTGATCCCTTTAATCTGACATACATTTTAGATGGAGAGAAAACCGTATATATATTAGGAAGAGAAATGACCAAATCTAAATAGAGTCTTCTTTCATGTTCCATCAATGTGAATGATTATTTAGAAAACATATCCTTAACTGACTAATAAGATATTAGCACTTGATATTATTAACCATAATTATCTTTTAAATTAAATAAAAGATCGTTAATAATAAAATAAGCCACATGGACCAGATTAAAAAACTAACATTCTCCCACTTGGCCCATGTGGCATCATAATGGTTTAATAATAAAACAGAACATGCATAGTATAAGTTAAATCATTTCTTACATAGGTCACATCATAAATCATCATTAAGCAAAAACTAATAAGGATCATAATGGTCATATGTCATTTTCTTGACATAGTCCCTTCCATGTATCATAATTTTTAGTTTCAAACTTAACATAATCTGCAATGAGATATATCATAATGGTCAAACAATAATGTCTTCATTAGAGACAAATCCTATTAAAACTCACATAATTTATTCATGTATATGCCAATGATAAGAAACAAAATATTCAAATATCAAAAACAATATTTAATTGAGCTCCAAGTGTCGAATATATATAAAAACATAAAATAATATCATAATGTCAATAATGGTACCCAATAATGCCCATTCTTTCAACATGTTCATTAAATGTCTTTGGTGACAATCCTTTTGTTAATGGGATCCGCAATAATAAAGTTGGTGTTAAGGTGCTCGATTGACACCCTTTGTTTCTGAGCTTCTTCTTTAACGACAAAGTATTTCACTTCCATATGTTTAGTACCCTCTGAATACTTGTCATTTTTCGAAAAAAAAAAAAACATTGTTGTGGAGTCATCATAATAAATTTTCAACGGCTTGACAAGTCTTTAAATAAAGTTTCGTAGTTATATCCATGAACAGTGGCTTCAAAGCATATTGCAAACTCAGTTTCCATAGTGGATGCAACAATGATAGATTGTTTCGCACTCTTCCATGAGATCGCACCTCCATCCAAAAGGAACAAATAGCCAAATGTGGATTTTTTTGTATCAATGCATCTAACATACTTTGAATATGAATATCCAATCACTTTTAGATGATCAAATCTTCATAAGTGAGCATGTGATCCTTTGTTCATTGCAAGTATCTCAATACTTTCTTTACAACTTTCCAATGATCCAAACTTAGATTACTTTGTTACCTGCCCAACATTTCAACAACAAAACTAATGTCTAGCTTGATACAAGTCTGAGCATACATCAAGCTCCCAACAACAGATGCATAAGAAATCATTTTCTTTTCCATGTGTTCCAATTCATTCCTTGGGCATTACATAAGATTGAATTTATCTCTGTTTTGAATTGGAACGACACTTACATAACACTTTTTCATCTTGAATCTCTTTAAAACTTCATTAATATATGCTTTCTAAGATAATCCTAACAATCTTGGTGATTTGTCATAAAATATTTCAATTTTTATCACATAAGATGCCTCACCCATATCTTTTATTTCAAGATTCTTATAGAGAAATTTTTTAGTTTCATGTAATAAGCTAAGATCATTAGTAGTAAGCAAAATATCATCAACATATAGAATAAAAAATATAAACTTACTCCCACCGACCTTTACATATATACATCGATCAACGATATTTTTTTTAAATTCAAAAAAAGTGATGATATCATTGAATTTAAGGTACCATTGTTCATAAATACATCAAGCTCCTCAACAATTTTAAAAGTCATAAATACTATGATCAAAACTTCTGAAATATTACCAAAAAGTTCATTATTGATTTTAAAAAAAAAAACCAAAAATGTTATGAAAATTCATTTTTGTTTTCACTATAAGAAATAAAATAAAATTTGAGAAGTAGAATACAATACAAGAATGAAAGGACAAAATGTGTTTGGATCCGGATCCCACTATGAGCTAATAATTGTGAGGTGGCATCAAGTTTGAATGTATGGAAAAGTGTAGTTTTAAGTTCACATTTGAAAAAAGTAAAAGCATGTAAAATTAGAATCATCCTTTTCATATCAATTCATGCAAGCATGCAATCAAAAGAAATAAAGTTGGGTACGTTTTGTAGGTGAAATTAAAATTGATTTTAATTTTATTTTTTTTTAAATATGAAAATTAAAATTAATATTAAAAATTTGTTTGATGCCACACTGATTTCAAACATATTTCTTAAAAACAAGTCGCTTCCTAAATAAATAAATAAATTTAAAAATAAAAAAATATATATATAAAAAAATATATCGTTTTTAGTTTCACTAAAATCAGTATTACAAACTTGGAGAATGATAAAATATTTCAATGAATACACATTCTCAAACGGTTTTCTTGAGAAGATTTCTGTAGGAACAATTTGCCACCGACTCTTGGTGGTGTGAATAAAGCATCATTCTTGCGGAAGGGTTTGTTCTTTCTCTACCAAACAAATAAAGAAAAGCATCTCAAAAACATTCTGATTCATGTTTAGAGCATGTTCTCGAAGCTTTTTCTGATTTATTTCCACAAAAGCCAAATGGGTCTGAACAAATATTCAATCATTTCACGCCTAGATAATTGACAAGCAGGTGGCACCACCAAATTTGACAGTGAAACTAATATTTGGCTTTACGGGTCGGGTTACTCCCACGAAATCTGGAGCATGCCCACATCACAAATGAGGAGAGAGGAGCTTGGGAGGTTGTGTTTTGCTCGGATTGCTCGATGCTTTGCTCTGAATTTTCGAGCTTCTTCCACTGGTAAGCTCTCACTTTCTGTGCAATTTTGTCTCTGGATCTGGGAGGTGGAGGTGGAGGTGGGTTTTGGGGTTGATAGTGAGTGAAGCATATGAATTTTGTGATCTTTTCCTTGATTTTGCTGTTGTTGATGATGTTCTTTTCCTTGATTTTCTCTTGGGTTTAAGATTTATCTCTAAGTTTGGAATTGGGTTTTGAGTGTTGTGGATTTGTTTGCATCTTCAGATCCATTTTTTGTTGTTTTAACTCATCCAGCATTCATGGGTTTGGTAGAGATTATTGTTTCCAAAGTGGGAGATACTGTGAGATCTGCTGATAGGGATATTTTCTTTTCAATTGACTTGTTTTATTAATTAGTAAGCATTCATTTTACAAAATTCATAGAAAAGACAGATAATTGTGGACCAAATCAAATTTTGGATGGAAAACATCCAATAAATTGTATGAAAATTGACAATTTGGCTAGTACAGTTTTCTTTTAGGAGTTGTATTTACTTCTATCTCTTTCAAAGTGGATTATGCTTTTAAGAATCTTAAATTCTTTAAGTAAAAAAAGAAACTAATTCTGGATTATGATATATTAATACAAGTAGAAAGTGATGGGTCCATTACTGGGAAATAAATTTAATTTTTTATACTATTCCATGTAGAAATCTGTTATTAAAGGAGAAATGATATCCATGCCTAAAAATGATGGTTGAATTTGAGCTTCTTCCAGTGCTAAAGATCTCAAAACAGATACTTTTGGGCTGATGGCTTGAATGCCATGAAAAATATAAATGGAATTGTTCAAAGACACCCTTAAGGGATGTGATTTTGTCTTTAGAAAACAATATGATTATTGAATGGCATTTAACGAGTTGGCAAGCTTGAACAATGAACTTCAAATGATGCACAGATCTTCTGAAACCGTTGCATGCTTGTTGATCAATCATCGTAATGGCATCTGGTAGTGTGAAACAGCCCTTAATATCAAGATATTCAGGTCCTATATCTCGAACCAACCAGAAAGGTACCCTCAAGAGAAGTAGACTTCGCCGCTGTAAAAGTGCCCTACCAGAATATAATCTTCCAGACACTAACAAAGCTGCCTCATCTCCACGCTCTGAATCCAGAATCCAGGGACTTCACCCAAGTTTGATTAAAGTAATCATAGTCTTGTCCATTTACCTTGGTGCTGGCACTCTATGCTTCTACCTCACCAGGCATTGGATGAAGGGAAAGAAAACAAATGGAGTTCTGGATGCTGTTTATTTCTGTGTTGTGACAATGAGCACAGTTGGGTATGGAGACCTTGTCCCTGATAGCGCAGCTACAAAACTACTTGCCTGTGCTTTTGTCTTCACAGGTATGGCTTTGATTGCTCTAAGTTTAAGCAAAGCAGCAGACTATCTGGTAGAGAAGCAGGAAATGTTGCTAGTTCAAGCCTTATACATGCCCAAACATGTTGGTATGGCTGAAATTTTAAAGGAAATGGAAACCAACAAAGTGAGATACAAATGCCTCACGGTTTTTCTTCTTCTTTTGCTGATTATTACTTGTGGGACAGTCTTCCTAGCTGAAGTTGAGAAATTGAGCTTTGTCGATGCATTCTATTGTGTTTGTTCTACCATCACAACCTTGGGCTATGGAGATGTTAGCTTCTCCACTGAAGCCGGACGTGCTTTTGCGGTGCTTTGGATATTGTTCGGTACCATTTCTTTAGCACAGTTTTTCCTTTATGTTGCTGAGCTTAACACTGAAAGGAGACAAAAGAAATTAGCGAAATGGGTTCTCGAACGGAAGATGACAAATGTAGATTTGGAGGTTGCTGATCTTGATGATGATGGAGTGGTTGAGTAAGTTGACTATTTCATATATCTGGTCTGCTTTTCTCCATAGACATTTTCTCTATGCAATGTACCCTTGATTCTCTCAAAGTAGAGGTTGTCTTGGCTTTTTTCTCTAATTCATCCCTTCCTTCCTTGATTTTCAAATTTACAGCGTTTCTGACTTCATCATCTTTAAGCTGAAAGAGATGGGGAAGATCAGCCAAGAAGATATTTCACTTGCAATGGGAGAGTTTCAAGAACTTGATATTGATCAGTCAGGGACATTATCAGCCACTGATCTAACACTTGCTCAATCTCAACCTAGCTGTTGAGGAGGAGGCAACACCACCATAGAAAGGTAATGTACTACTAACTAACTAACTAACTAACTAGTGAACAAACTTATGTAAGTTGTCTCAATGCTACTCTGTCAGATTTGTATTACCACTTTGGAGAATGAAGGCAATGGTATTGATAAAGTAAGTTTGTAAGTTTGTTGCTAGGGAGGGATTGGTTTGGGTGAGAAATTCAAATGGTTTTGTTTCTGTTTGTTTTTTTAGGTGTGAAAGTTGTGGAATCAACAAATATTGATGCATCAGTTAATACAACTTGAATTTGAGATTATTTAGAATTTGAGATAGTTTTTTTGTGGGGCAAATTTTGGAACTTGAATTTAATGTAATTTAATTTGACAAGTTATTCTTGGATATGGATCATAGGTCCATGCTCTCTAAGATCCTAGGGTTACTAGATCTAACATCATAGAAATCAAATATATTTTGCAATAAATCTAGATTTAGGCGCTTTAAGAAAAACATACATTATTTGGATGTTCTCGAATCAATTTCCAATTGATATAGGGATCTTAAAACTAGGTGTCTTTCACCAGGTGACTTTGTTTATAATCCATGACACTTGTGAAGAGTGGGTACACAACCTTTAGAGAGAGGGTGACTGAGGCTTTTAGAAGACGGAAGAACTAAAGTTAAACTAACCCTAAACCCTAAGAGGCTTTATATAGCCTCTTTAGAGAGTTTAAGTGATTTGAACCAATCATGAGTTTGAGTTATTTAATCTTGTGGGTCCTAATTAATTAATTAGCAATAATAAGATCTAATTAATTAATTGGCCAAATCTCGAAAACCCTAAAAATAAATAATCATAAGTTTTTGTGCAACCTTCATTTTTTACCCAAACAACTTTATGTACATATATGATTAATTAAACCTAATTTCCTTCAAATTTTTGTGCTAACAAAGACAATAAGCTTTAGTGGAAATCATTAGGACTTACAGGAAAATATTAGTTTCCTTAAAATCCAACTTTGAAATTGACTCAATATTTCACTAAAAATAATAAACTACACTCTAGTAGGGGTGATAATTAGTTTTGGTCATGTTGTATGAAAGCCTAAGTATTTTACTACATAGGTCAATTCAAACCTGATACGAATAATAATTATGTCAAAAACATAAATCCAAATACTATTTAATTATTAAACAAGTAACACATTGTATAACCCATTTAACAGAAAAGGCACTACCATAAGATTCCTTCCATACTTTCTACTTTAATTGTGTAGTTGTTTTTGGGGATTATTTTAAAAATAATAATACATATATGGAAAATGATTAAAAATAAAATATTATAGATATATTTATTTTTATTGAACATTTGGAAACACAAAAAATAGATTTGAGAATATTTCTTGTTTGGGAGCAAACTTTTGTTCTAGAAAAAATAAGAGTGGTGTTTTTAAAAATTGTATTAAAAAACTATTTTATGAGAATTATTTTTGGAAAATGTTCCAAACAGACCTTTTTTTTTTTTTTTCTTTAAAAATTTTCTCTCTTTTTCTTTTCCATTTTTCTTTTTCTTTTTTGTATTTTCTTTCCTTGTCATCGATGTCAATTCGCTGCATAATAGGTTGCTTAATGGACCAGCTGAACATAGCCCCAGCTCTCTCTAAGCCCAACACCAGGCTTAAACTCTGTGACTAAAGCCTAAATTAAATAAAACCAAACCTAAAAGTTGAAATTGTATAAACCAAACCCCAAAGCCTGAATTACCTAACTAAAGCCCAAAGCCCAAATTAAATATACAAATAAAATCCCAAGTTAAAATAACTAAACCAAAGCTCAAATTAAATAAACCAAATCCAAAAGTTGAAATTAAAAAAACCAAACCCTAAAGCCTAAATTACATAACTAAATCCCAAAGCCCAAATTAAAATAATCAAACCCCAAGGCCAAACTTATAACCTAACCCAAGCTCAAATTAAATAACTAAAACCCAAAGCCCAAATCTTTCACAAGCCCAAATTTAATAACTAACACCCAAAGCCCAAATCTGTCACAGGCCCAAATTAACTTACTAAAACCCAAAGCCCAAATCTGTCACAATCCCAAATTAAATAACAACCAAATTAAAATAACCAAACCAAAACCCAAATTAAATAACTAAAGCACAAAGCCCATATTAAATAAACCAAACCCTCAAAACCCAAATTAAACAACTAAAGCTTAATATCAACCTCCAAATGAAATATGACGACACCTTGCTCGGCCAACATAAAGAAATTGAAACAAACCCTTCAAATTAAAGAGAGAAAAAAAAAATCCATTTACCCTAAATTGGACCAAACATATATCATCAAAATTCAAACCCCAAATGATTTTTTCGGCCTAAATAAATTAAAATAGCCCATATCAATTAAACAAGCATAAACTAAATAAAATAATCAACTAAAATAAAAATTTTGCAAATGACCACACATCATACCAATGAGAAAATATATATATATACATATATATATAGAGGTGTATTCCAAGCCTCAAGCATCTATAATGTGTAAACTATCATTCAAGGGTGATATTAATTTTATCCATTAATAATTTAAGGAATTTATGGAATGAAGAATTATAAAATACTTTATTTTTAAAAATATGAAACTAAAATTAAAAATTGCTGCTGATGTCATACCATATAACATCTATAAAAAAATATAAAATATATTTGTACTAAAGATATGCTTAAAAGGAAACTTTTTAATATTTTTGTAAAAATCTTTCAATTTGAAGTTGCTATGAATGTCAGTATCTTCATTGATATTTAACATCTTACCCCCTTAAATGAGAGGCCAAGCACTGCATGGGCTGATGTCAATCATGATGGATTGGGGCCTGACTTCCTCGTCAACATTATGGGAATGGGTGTGTAAGCCACACCTTGGAGAATTAGTAGAAAGAGAAAAGAAAGAAAAGAAAGACAAAAAGTAAAAATAAATGAATAAATAAAAAAACAGAGAGGGGAAGAAGGAACAAAATCGAAGTCTAATAAAGTCATAATTTTTTTAAAACAAATTTGTTTTATTTGCTGGTACTTTGAGAATTGCAAAGCGTTTATCTCATAAGATAAAATGGTTTTCGAGTGACAGTAACAACATCATGCAATCATTTCCTGTAAACTGATCTGTGTTTAACTCTATCACAACGAAAAGAAGGGAATAAAAATTTTGATGATTTCAACGTTAAAATTCAAAAACTTAATATCTTTAAAAGAGAGTTAAAACCTTTCTTTATATAAACTCAGGGAAGGGAGAGAGACTGTTAAACTTTAAGAAGCCAAAACGTTTTAACTTTTCGAAACTTTTAGGTTTTTAGAAAAGGTTAAATTCATTTACACATTCAATGTATTAACCCATTTTCCAATATGATGATGTATGCATAATAATAAGAAAATAAAAACAAATGTCTATAAAATTAATAATATTATTTATGTACATATTTATATATATTATTTTATACCAATATAATAATAATAATAATAATAATATGTGATATAATATGTCAATGAATATGACGGTGGCTCCTACCGTATTTATTTAGGCTGTGGCAGGTACATGCATGTGATATTAATTGCTCCCTTCATTTCAAAATTAAAGAAAATCGTGGAATTTGACTCTTTAAGTGTATGCCTTCTATGTACTGTTCCAAAGTCGGCAGGATATTTCTTTTTAAAGATTGTTTGCGTCTAGATTTTCCTTCTATCTTTGTCCATTGAACCTTAAGAGACATGTATGCAAAAGACTTAATTCGATCTCGTTAAGCCAAGCAAATACACCTCAAAATACCGATGAATATGTTTTATTTAAAAGTACTTTTGGAGGAAATATTATAAGTGGCTCTTCAATTTTTTAAAAAGACTTTTTAAAATTTTACGAAACGTTTGAATTTTTCTCAAAAACATTTTTAAGTTTTTTTTTTCTATAAAATTATTGTTAAACAAAAACTTTTTAAGTTAGAATTTTTTTATAAAATCATTATCAAACAGATTAAAGACTCTTTTAAGTTAGAAATTTATTTTCGTGTGGATGATATTTTGAAAAGTAAACTATTGGAATATTGGAATTGTTTTTATGCTCAAGACAAGCATTTTTCAAAGCTTCATCTCACTGCACAAAGTGAAATGGGAGTCCGAATAATGGAAGTCTTGAAATTTATGTCTAGAGCAATTTCTTTATATAGAATGATATATGTTTAGACATCTTTGGTAGAGGTGACAAAATATGATACATTACTTAAACTCAACATATTTTTTGCATGTTTGGATTAAGTATAAGTGGGTTAATTTGAATCAAATTTGTGTTAATTTGTATTCCTATTTAATAAATAAATAGTTTTTGGATCAACTCGTAAAATACGAATTTGATTTGAATTGATCCATTTAATAATTTTATTGATTAAACTAATTACAACTTTAAATTATTTAACTAATATTTATTTCATTTTAATACGTTGATTGAGTTATAAATATGTCTAGTTAAGGTCTTAATCTTATAAACTTAAATAGATTATTTAATAAATTAAATAAGTTACCGTGGTACTTATTTTATAATTAGATAATATTTAAGTAAATATTTTTAATACGACTATTATTTGTTGGGTGAGGTTTACCTTTATGGTAGGTGTCACACCCCTGAAGATCACACTAAATTTTTCACGAGTGTGCGGTGCTAAGGACCCTTCCTTAGCCAACCTTCCTTCTTAGCGTTTAGAAAAACAAAGTAAAAGCAAACTCAAGCAAAGCAAAAACATAGTAATAGGGACACTAACAATTTATAGGAAACCTTTTCACAACTTGTATTAATTCACTCTACAAGACAAAATTGTTCCCTTGAATCAGAGTACAATGCTCACACCAACCATTACGAGAAAAAACCCTATCCCAAACTCTCTCTCTCTCTCTGTTTCAAGGCTATAGGAGCCCTTTTAAAAGACCTAGCCTGCAATTACACATTTGAATTTTCAAATTCAAAAGTTGGAGCCAACATGGTGGTTATGCAACTGGCCAAAACCGCCCATAACTGCCTTGCATAACCACCCACCATCCAGATAGTGGCCTGCACATGCCACCCAGATAGTGGCCTGCACATGCCACCCACTTGCACCAACCATCATCTCCTCAGCCAACTGTAAGTCAATTGGCTGCTTGACTTGATCACCTAATGTCCTAGCTAGCTGCCACTGACTAGCTACACTGCCACTAGCTAGCTGCACTGCCATATCCTCAAGCCTTGCTCACCAAGCTGCTGGAGAGTCCCCCAAACAAGCTGCCTCCTTTCCCGTAAGGTGCCTCTTGTGACTGGGTGCCCATCAGCATGTCTTTGATCAAGGCCTTCTGATCTAGGCAACATGCACCAACCAGCTGACCAGGTGTCTGGTGCATTAGTGTGCCTTCCCCACATTAATGTGTGAACCCGTGCCATGTCTAGGTGCCCATGGCTTGGACTTGTTGCTTGCTTCCCCTATTAGGTCCAGCTTCATAGCAACGAGCCATGGTATTGCGCCCATGGCTGATCCCTCTTGGTGCACAGGGTATTGCGCCCCTGTGTTGTGCATAGGCATCATGGTGCGAGTCAGCTATTGTTTGGTGCCATATCAGACCATGACATTGTGCCCATGACTTCATTAGTTGGCTCATCGCACAAGGCTTAGGCGCCCTCGTGCCTGTGCGGGGAGGAGGTAGGCCGCACCAGGCCCCGTGCCGTTGCGGCCACGGGGTGCACACCACACATGTCGTGGAGCCCATGTGTGTGTGTTTGAGTCACGTCCGTGTGTCCTAAGCACACCCAAGGTCGTGTCATGGTGCCCCCTTGGTGTGGTCAAGGCTTCCCTTGGTGCTCCCTCCTTTGAGTCACCTACCCCCTTCCCCCTTAAAGAGCAATACAGACCGTTTTCATTGTTTCTGGAGGAGACATCAATATGCCTGAGGAGACATAATGGAATAATAAATAATTATAAATTAAAATTCCAAAAGTCCCTCAGCCTTCATCTGCACCACCTAAGTTAGGTGCACGTGCGATGCCCATCTGGTGCACACGCGGTGTGCGTCTGGCTCGCTTGCGGTGCGCGTCTGGCCAGCTCGCGATGCACGTCTAGCTCACCCATGGCGCGTGCGCGATGCGCGTCTGGCTCGCCCACATCCTCCTCACTTAGCCCTTAGAGTTTGAACCACCAAACCTCTAGGCTTTCCTTGCTTTCAGCCTAGGCTCTCATGGGTGCAAGGCCTATCCATGAGGCCTTTTCCTCCATGGTTAAGTCAAGGGGCTAAGGGGCTGACAGTAAGATACTTAGGTTTTGACACCAATGCAATGTATCAACATCAATTGCCACTGTTAATGTTAGGGAGCTTTTTATTTTTCCTGCAAAAGCCAAATTGTTTGACATATCCAACCACCATTCTCACCGCAGAGTTAGACATGCAAGTCACTGCATGCCATCGTGTGGCACATTAAGATGACATCGTGCAGACCATAACACAGAAACAAAAGCTAATCTCAGTAACAAGGTGGTAGGAGCCACATCTGCCTAAGTGTTTCTCAAGGTTTTGTCTGAGTTTTCCACTGGTAAACTCTCTTTCTCTCTCTCTTTAGAAATTTGTTCTTGAATCTGGGTTAGTGGTGATGGTAAGTGAGGAAATTAAGATCCATTTTTATTTTATATTCGATTTAAAAAATCATGGATCATTCAGTTTAAGTTTTGAACCTTCTAATGATACACAGGTCTTCCGAAACTGTTCAACTTTTGTTGAATCATCTTAATGGCATGTGGTGGTGCGAATCAACATTCTATATCAGGACAGTTGAATTTTTCATCCCAAACCAATCAAAAAGCAGCTTCCAAGAGAAGAAGATACCGCCGCTGCAAAATTGCCCCAACAATCAAATCTATTTCTCTACATAGTAATCACTCGACCTCAATTCAACATTCGGAATCCACTGTTCAAAAACTCCACACAAGTTCTATTAAAGTAATCATCATCTTGGCCATTTACCTTGGTGTTGGCATTGTCTGCTTTTACCTCACCAGACATTAGATGAAAGGAAAGAAAACCAATGGAGTTGTAGATACTGTCTATTTCTGTATTGTAACAATGACTACGGTCGGATACGGAGACATCATCCCAGACAGTGTAGCTACAAAATTGCTTGCCTGTGCTTTTGTCTTTACAGGCATGGCTCTTATAGCACTAAGTCTGAGCAAAGCTACAGACTCTTTGGTAGAAAAACAGGAAATATTGCTAGTCAGAGCTTTATACATGTATAAAGATGTCAGTATGGCTGAGATCTTAAAGGAGATGGAAACAGTGTTCCTATCTAAAGTGGAGGAGTTGAGCTTCATTGATTCATTTTATTGTGTTTGTTGTACAATCACAACCCTAGGGTATGGAGATGTGAGCTTCACCACCAAAGCAGGAAGGGCTTTTACTGTGACGGGAACTATTTCTTTAGCGCAGTTCTTCCTCTACCTTGCTGAGCTTAACACTGAAAGAAGGCAAAAGAAGTTGGTCAAGTGGGTTCTTGATAGGAAAATGACAAACACAGATTTGGAGGTTGCTGATCTTGACGAGGATGGGGTTGTTGAGTAAGTTCATCATTTCATATATTGATTGGTCTGCTTCTCCATAGCCTTTAATTTTCTCATTGAAATCTACCACAGTTTTTCTGTTGACTAAACTGTTCCCTCTTGGACTATGATTTTACAGTGTTTCTGACTTCATCATCTATAAGCTGAAAGAGATGGGGAAGATCAACAAAGAAGATGTTTCAATTGTAATGAAGGAGTTCGAAAAAATTGATATTGATCAGTCAGGAACATTGTCAGCCGTTGATATAGCACTTGCTCAATCCTTTCAAGCTATTGGGTGATCATCAATCATCATCTACACCATTATAGAGAGGTATTAAAACAGTAGTCAACTAGTGAAGAAAATTTATGTCAATTACGTTGGTGCTACTCACTCAAATTTAAGTTATTACAATTAGACAATAGAACAGAGACAATTTTACACTACGGCCTCAATAATTATCTCAGGTGTTCTGCAAAAAATACTCGTGCCAAGAATTCAAAGAAGGTAAAAAACAAAAAGAATCAAAGAACAACTCAATTATGTGGTTTAGACAATGTGTCCTACTTCCACGAATACATATACTGCAGAGTCAATCTTATAGATGAACAATTTTGAGTACAAGCTTATTATAATTTTCTTCATTTTTCCCATGTTTGATTTCCTAGAAAAACTCACCAAGAAAATCTTCTCTGTTTTCTCTCAAACACTCCCTAAAGCTTTTCACAAAATCAAGTTTCTATTATGTTACAACAGTTTTTATACCCTTGTATATTAGCACCACATATAACTAACTGATATAACAACTTCTAATAGAAACAACCAACTTTGGCCTACATGGCACTCAATGCAAATCCTAAACCAATCATCACAATCTCCACCTTGGTTCAGATTTGCTCTACAACCAGACGTGAATGCATTAGCAACCCCAAAGGGCTTAGCAACTCTAAAGGGCTTAGCAACTCCTAGCCCCTACCAAGTTCAAGCAATTCTTAAACTTAGTAACTGGTAAAACCTTTGTCAAAACATCTGCTGGATTATCTTCAGTGGGAATTTTCTTAACCTTGACAGTACCTCCTTGTTCAATTACTTCCCTAATGAAGTGATATTTGATATTTATATGTTTTGACCTCTCAAGCAAAGTTGGATTTTTCATGAGATGAATAGAACTTTGGCTATCACAATATAGAGTCAAATTCGAATTATTTATACCCAACTCATCAATTAAACCCTTAAACCACAATGCTTCCCTGAAACCTTTTGCAGCTGAGATGCACTCGACTTGAGTAGTCAAAGCAACCATTTTTTGCAAACAAGATTTTCAACTAATTAACAACTCCACCATACAGTGAATATATAACCAGACAAAGACCTTTTTTAGTTAATGAACGTTGCAAAATCAGCATCTACATAGCCAAATATTGTTTCCTTGCTTTCATGAACATTGTCATACACAAATCCCATATCCAAAGAACCAGACATTTTCCTCCTTGCTTGAGGGTTAGTGACCTTGGATTTTTCAATTCAAACTTTTTTAGCTTTTGCATTTGAATTCTTTTGAGAACCATTTCTTAAAGGACATGTACTACTAATGTGTCATCCTTTTCCACAAAAGTTTCAAGTAGTGGAAGGACTTGCACTTGTGGATTCTTTCATAAAATAATTTTTAAAATACTTTTGATTTTTTGAAGATTTGAATCATAACCCTTGTTTGTCAAAACCACATTTTTGGCTAGCTAGAATCATTTCAAAATATTTTTGTCCATAAGAAAAAATTGGAAAAAAGGAGGTCAACCATTCATTTTTCTTTTTTAAAATCTCATTTTCATTTCTCAAAATCTCATTTTCTTTTTCAAGATGAGTTTTAGAAATTTCAACAATTGAAAATTTTTATTTCACTTCTTCAAGTTCTTGAATTTTCTTTTTAAGAGAATTATTTTTCAAACTAAGTTTTTCAAAATCCTCATATAATTCTTCAAAAACATCATGCATATCTTCATCACTAAAGTTAGAGTTTACCTCATCAAGTTCTTCTATTGCCATGAAGCACATGTTTGCCACTTCTTTCTCATTTTCTTCTTCAGAGGATTCTTCACTTTCACTCCAAGTGGCCATCATTGTCTTCTTCATTCTTCTCTTGGCTTCACTTTTGTAGAGAGGAAAATCATATTTAATGTGTCCCAGTTTTTTGCATTTGAAGCACACCAAATCTTTTTTCTCTTCCAATTTCTCCTTGTCACCATGAGATGAAGATTCCTCTTTAGAAAGGTCTTTTCTAGAGGTGAACCTTCTTCCTCTAAACCTTTCACCCCTCATGTATTTGTTGAGCTTTCTTGTGATGAGGGCTAGATCATCATCCTCTTCACTTTGTTTTTCTTCTTCAACTTCTTCTTCTTCCTTAGTTGTAGCTTTGAGAGCTATGTTCTTCTTCTTTTTGTCTTCACCTTCTTGTAGCTTCTTTGTCAAATTGATCTCATATGTCATTAATGACCCTATGAGTTTCTCTATAGGAAGCTTGGTCAAGTATTTTGCTTCTTGAATTGCGATGACCTTTGCATGCCACTTTGATGAGAGTGACCTCAATATCTTCATCACCTTTTCGGATTCCTTGTAGGTTTTCCCCAAAGCTTCAAGACCATTGACAATGTCGGCGAACCTAGTGATCATCTCAACAATAGTCTCATTTTCTTTCATTGAAAACAATTCATAGTTATGAACAAGTAGATTTATTTTTTACTCTTTTACTTGATTTGTTCCTTCATGAGTTATTTCAAGCAATCTCCAAATTTCTTTAGCCAATTTGCATTGACATATTCTATTATATTCATTTCTATCCATAGCACATTGCAAAGTAAAAATGGCCTTAGCATTTAATTGAAAATTTCTTCTATCAAGCTCATTCCATTCTTGCTTGGCTTTTGAAACCAAGACTTCATCAACTAGTTTTGTAGGAAAAGTTTGGCCATCTTCAATGACATCCCATACATCTAAATTGGTTGATTGTAAATACTAAGTCATTCTAGTTTTCCAATAGGGATAGTTGGTTCCAGTAAAAAATGAAGCTCTATGTTTCGTAAAATTTTAGTTTGAGATGAGCTTGATGGAATAGTCATTTCCTTTTAGATGATTAAGTCTTAAACAAGAGGCCTTGCTCTGATACCAATTGAGAAAATAAAGGTTATGCTTAAATAAATAAAAAACACCCAAAATGGGGGTGAATTAGGTTTTTCAAAAACTTTTTCAACACAACAAATTCAACCACAATAGAATAAAAAAAAATAATGAGATAGAGTTAGAGAATTCAAACTCGAATTTTATAGTGGTTCGACACTTCATTGCTTACGTCCACTCTCTTCAATCTCCTAACCGATTGAAGGTTCCACTAACTTGAAGTTTCAATCAAGCTTCCAATCTTCTTACACTTAGATTCTGACTCTAATGGGCTCTTGCACAATCTCTTCAAGATTCAAACCTCTTGAAGGCTTTAACACTCAGTTTTTACAAGAATGAATCCCCCAACCTAGCTCAATGATAGTTCAAATACATAACAAAGCTAGGATGACTCACAAAGGTGCACTAAAATACATGCAAGTGAGGATTTAATGCACTAAGAAGGAAATGGGAACTTTTAAGGCAAGAACAAGTGGGTAGACAATTGATTGCAAGTGTTCTATCAGTCATAAATGAAGTGGAGCTCTTAATTTATAGGTTTCTAAGCTCGGGAGTCAAGAACAGTAAAAAACAGCCTCAACCGATCGAGCTGGGGGTCTATTGGCTCACTAACCGTTGGAGCATTTAATGCTTTAGCAGGTTATCGTTGCCTCGACCGGAGGTCGACCGGGAAGGAGGGAACCTTAACTGGAAAGGGAAGGCTACTGGAAGAGAGAGAGAGTGTGTTTTTGACACTCCTCGACCGGACAAGGGCAACCGGTCGACCGGTTCCCCAACCGGTTGAGCCAGTTGGCTAGAGTCTCGATCAGTTTAGCCTTTTGGCCCCAAAAACCTATCTTTTTCACTTCTTTTCTTTTCTAGTACTTAGGCAAGGTCTTTAAGTAAATTAATATGACAATTTTGAAACGTTTTGCCTAAGGTATATTTGATAAAACTCAGGTTTTAATGAAATTGCAACTTTAAAGAACAAACCAAGTTTTCCAAAGATGCATAAAAAGATATGTAAACCCTAAGTGCACCCATGAATTCATCTTACATTTGTTTCCTATGATAAAAAGTCTTCCGAAAGTCGAGATCTTGTATCCATTTGGTCCTTTGATGAATTTCCGAATTTATACCTGAGATTCTTTACCATTCAAACCAATTAGTCACTTAACCATGGTTTGTTATCATCAAAACCTGATTAGGAGAACCCTTGGGCTAATAGAAGCCACTAAAACATCTGAAAACTCATACCCATCAGATACAATTGAAGCATCACCCTTATCATCGTTCTTTTTTGCTAACTTTTTCCTTTCATAGCATTTTTTTTTATAATGTCCTTTCTTGTGGCAAAAAAGAAAACATTTTCTTCTAGCTTTGGATTTTGATTTTGATTTTCCTTTTGAATTCTTGATATCCCTCTTTTGAGGTCTTCCCCAAGCTATGAGGCCTTTACCATTAGGTCTCCCAAATCCTAATGAAGATGGGAAAAAAATGGAGGGGAAAAAAGAGAGCAAAATAGAATTAGGATTTGGGAGGGATAGGTATTTGAAGGTCACAGAAGAGGATAATTTGACCTTTTTATAAAAGTTGTATTTAAAAATAGAAAAGAAAAATGAGTAGATGAAGAGAGGAATGAGGTAAATAAATAAAGTTTTTAAAATCTAACTTGTTATTGAATTGTAAAAGTTAATCGGTTCATGGTTCATTGATTGAATCGTGATCAAATCGTGATATCATAAATATATAATTTAAGTTTTACTAAAAACAAAATAATTATAAAAATTTAAAAATATAAAATAATTAAAAATTGTAAATATGTTTCTTCATATTATTTAATATTAATAGATGAAATTGTGATAAGAATAAAATTTACCAATCTATTGATATTTCTAGTTCTATTAAAATGTAAAAATATATATTAACATGAAATAAAATTTTATTATTTAAATATATTTGAATTTTAATTATTAGATATTTTATTATTTATTATCTTAAAAATATTAATTTTTATTATCTTGAAATTAAATATGAATAAATATAAATATATATAAATATTTACTTTTAAATTTTGGTGGCTTACATTTTACTTTTTCCTATAAAGTTTAGATACCCATTTAATAGACCTAATCCCCACCACCGTCCATCTCATCCCTTTTAATAAATCCCTAAAAAAATCTAAAAGAGAAAAAAATTGGAGGGACCCACTTCCACCCCAACTCTTCCTCTCTCCCTTTTTCCTATCATGGCCACCATCATCTCCCTTTCGTCATCACCACCCCTCTCCTTTCCTCCCAATCTTCTCCTCTCTTACAATTGAACCATGACCACAACATAGCTGCGTTGCCTTTTTTTCACCATCCTTTTAGTCGAAAAATGCTTCTTTGCTGCTATCCTCCACATCTGCCTCATATCCTTGTCCACATTATAATTCTTAGGTTAAAAAAAATAATAGATTGGTTCTTAGAAAACTAGTTGAGAGGTTCAGTTCAGCAATTGAACCACCATGTCGCATGGTTCATTGTCGATCGGTTTAACACTTTTTTCTAATCCAAATGATGAACTAGCCCAAACCATAGACCCGTCGATGATCGAACCAGTTGAACCATTGGTTCAATCCGGTTTTTTAAATATTAATGGTAAGAAACAAACTGTTGTTTCTCGATCTTTCATAAAAGTTAAGTATCATGCTATAACATCTACCACCTGAGAGTTACTTTGATTACACTAATTACTTGTTTATATAAGTATTTCTCTTGCTTATCCCACTCTTATGTATTGTGATAACAAAAGTATTATTTAAATTATTCCTAATTCCATTTTTTATGAAAATATCAAGTATATTGAGATTAATCAAATTTAATTTATTTTATATTATATTTCAACCAACCAATAGCATTCCTACTTTGCATAGCTCCCTATTCCACATGTTATACCTTTGTTTGAAGTTAGGATGCCAAGTGAAAAAAATCTTATAAATGTCATTTGAACATGTGTCATTAATTTTATTATATTGTTTGAAATTATTAAAATTCCACATCTTATAAGTCATACACGTAACAAATTTTAATCTAATTACTTATGATACATGTCATTTTAGGATTACACGTGTATTGAAACATGTCAACTAATTAATAGATAAATGTCCACTCAATTATAGTAAAAATAAATTAAATAATATAAAACATGAAATAATTATTAATTTTTATTTTTATTGATATTTTTAGTAAAAAGAGCAAAGTGTTAATTTTTCAGATTTTTTGTTGACAAAATTCAATAATCATTCATATATCTTGAATTGATATTTTTTCCAAAGTAAACTTTAAAATACAAAATAAAAAAGAAAAAAAAGTGTTTTTGTTCTGAAATTTAATCCTTTTTATTGTTCAATTTTTTATTTCTAAATTATTAAAGAAAAAAGTTGACCAACAACTTTTGGAATTGACCGCATGTCGTCACATTTTGCCTTGACTTTTTTGGTAAATAAAAATGGGAACGGAAGATGGAACCTCTTTGTCACCTTCCTTTCCCACATCCAGTCCTTGTTTCTGCTCCCCCCACCTACCTTGTTTTTGTTTTATTTATTTATTTATTTATTTTTTAATTTTCACTTTTGATTTAAAATACAATAAAATAAAGAAATGCTCCACTTCAAATTAATCTAGAAAAGTAAAATGAAGAACAAGGGAGGAAGCAGGCATATTGTTGTCCGCCTTGGCTGCTTGAAGTTTTTAGCCATGGTGGCGGTCGCCATGGCTGTATGTAGACAACATGTTTGAAAGCCTTTCAGTTAGTCCACACAAAATCAAAAGGCATTTGTTACTGAGGGAAATATGTTGACTCATGTTTAACGAGTCGTTGAATTCCTCTTTGGCTTTAGTGGCTCACGTTTGAAACATTTTTCAAGGCTTTTGAACCTTTCTACGCCAGAAAAAATATCAAAAAATAAAAAGAAAACGCGGGAATCTGTACTGCTTTCTGATTCATGTTTGGCCGCGGGTGTTTTTGTTTTTTTTTTCGTCCTTTTTCATTCACAAGGCCAAATGTGGGGCCGCTACACTTCAACCACCATTCAGCTTTGGCGATAGACATGCAACACTATAAGACCGAGTTTTCTCGAGGCTGTATAGTTCACATCTTCCAAAGACTTTCTCAAGGATCTGCTCTGAATTTTCCACCGGTAAACATTCTCCCCTTCCCTCTTGAATCTTGTCCTTATAATCGTGTGGTGGAGGTTGGTTTTGGATCTGCTCTTTGAGAACCCGTGTTGTTCTCCTTCTTGGTTTGATCTGGGGTTTCATTTGTATTTCTAAGTTTGGGATTTGGGTTTTAAGTGGGTTGAGTTATTGGTGTTGAAATTGACTGTTGTTTTGTCTTCCAACTGAAGCTCTTTGAATTTGTTTACATATTTATAACAATTTTTGTTGTTTAATTCATCTGGGAAACATGGATTTGGTTGACTGAAATTATTATCAGTCTCCTCCAATGGTGGAGTTCATCTTCACGGAAAAAGCTGATAATTGTGGGTCCAAATTGCACGATCTACAGCAATCTTTGTTTGAAAATTTGGAATGAAATCATTAAAGAAATCATTTTAGAGTTGACTGTTGTATCTTGTTCTCCCCTTCCCCCATCTCTCAAAGTATATTATATGCTTTTAATTAATTGGTAGATAAATCTAAGTAGAAACTTATGGGTACATAACTATCTGATGTGAACTGATCTGCCTAATGAAAAATACTTGATTGTAAATTAATACACTTTTTTTTTTAATACAAATCCAACTTTGTCAATGGAACTAATTGCAAGAAATGATATTCATCCTTACAATTGATGGTTTAATTCAAATCCTAATCCTAAAACCAGTGATGGTTTTTGACTCTTGTGGAAAGTCAATTTTCATCAATGATCTCATTTTTTATGATGAATTTTTAGCTTTGAGTGCTATGTATAAAAGATATTGGATGATCATGTTTCCAGGGGATGTGTCAAAGACACCCTTATTGCAGAAGAACCTATGATTGTTGAATGATATTTAGAATAAAGACTGGATATATACTGTATGCGGGGTGTGTAAACTTCGAAACTTCTAAATGATTCACAGGCCTTTTGAAACTTCCCACGTTGGGTGAATCATCTTCATGGATCATGGTGCTGCAGCAAAGCCCTCAGTATCAGGATTGTTAAATCCTTCACCGCAAACCAATCAAAAAGCTTCCCTCAAGAGAAAACGATACCGCCGGTGTAGAAGTGCCCCGGTAGCAGCATGTACGCATCCACATCCTGCTGGCCCTGACTCACTGCACCGCTCTCAAATCATTAGCCGTAAACTCCACCCAAATGTTGTTAAAGTGATCGCCGTCTTGGCCCTTTACCTTGGTGCTGGCACTGTAATCTTCTACCTCACCAGGCATCACATGAGGGGGACGAAAACAAATGGAGTTGTAGATGCTGTCTATTTCTGTATTGTAACGATGAGCACAGTCGGGTATGGAGACATCGTCCCGAACAGCGTTGCTACAAAGCTACTTGCCTGTGCTTTTGTCTTCATAGGGATGGCTCTCATAGCACTAGGCTTGAGCAAAGCCGCAGACTATCTGGTAGAGAAGCAGGAAATGTTGCTAGTTAGAGCCTTGCATATGAACCAAAATGTTGGTACGGTTGAAATGATGAGGGAGATGGAAACCAACAGAGTGAAAAACAAATGTCTAGTGATGTCTCTTATTCTTGTGGTGGTTATCATTGCTGGGACAGTCTTTCTAGCTGAAGTGGAGGGAATGAGCTTCGTTGATGCATTTTATTGTGTTTGTTGTACCATCACAACCCTGGGCTATGGAGATGTGAGCTTCACCACCCAAGGAGGGCGGGTTTTCGCGATATTTTGGATACTGACCGGTAGTATTTCTTTAGCTCAGTTGCTCTTCTACATTGCTGAGCTTAATACCGAGAGAAGACAGAAGAAATTAGTGAAGTGGGTGCTTGGCCGGCAGATGACAAAACTAGATTTGGAGGCTGCTGATCTTGACGAAGATGGGGTTGTCGAGTAAGTATTATTATGGGTTCATCTATAGTCTTCTAGTCCTTTTCTCATTATCCATTTCTCCATCATGCCTTGTATGGAAATCCATCAACTAAACCATTCTTTCCTCTTGCTTTTACAGTGTGTCTGACTTCATCATCTATAAGCTCAAAGAGATGGGGAAGATCAGCCAAAAAGATATTGCAATTGTAATGAAGGAGTTTGAAGAACTAGACGTCGACCAATCAGGAACATTGTCTAACACTGACGTACAGCTTGCTCAATTATCTTAACATGGTGAGCTACCAAGACCACGATAGAGAGGTAACTTGCGGGTAAACGAGTGCAGAAAATTTGTATTAGTTGTCTCGGTGCCACTCTCTAATTCATACATACTACCACGTTGATACAATAAAGAAAAGCAATCAATTTTTACATTGTACCCTCACTAGGTATATATTTTAATAAAGATATATTTCTTCTGTACTTAGACTCTGATAAAATTCGAAGTGGAAGAAGTAATTATCTCAGGCTCTGGTCGAATAGTTTTGATCTAAAAAATTTCATTTTCTTAGAGGCCAAAGGGTAGAAAATTTGTGTCCAAACATTCATGAATTATGCATTGTAAACTACATATAAGTTGCCTCATGCATGCACTTTTACGGTCTGTTTGTTAGTGTTTTTATTAAAAATATTTTTTGAAAGTAATTTTAGGAGAATCATAAAAACGTTTTTTTCTTATTCTACCAATACTTTCTAAAATTAGAATCCATTCGTCATATAGACTCAATTGCTTCTATATTCTCATTTCCTGGCGTCTGAAATTGAAAAAGAATGTCGTGAAATGAAAGACTTCCAAAAAGAATCACCAAGAACCACTTCCTGATATCAATTACCGATGAGCTGCTAGTTGCTACTTAAATTGCACTGGGGCACAGATTCTTACCAATTAGTTCTCCGTTCTAGACGTCACTGAATACGGGATGGTGATATAACATTCAAGAAAAACACGTTATTTATGAAACAAAATAGTAATTTGACTGTGATTCTTTGAAGTGTCTCAATCACCATGTCTCATAGAAGGCGTAGATTCTGTGTATGGCAGCTGGCTTCCGTAGGCAAACACCTTTGTGGGAGATATAGTGATTGATACACTTTGTTTTGCAGTGTCTATAGTGACTATCTCATCATCTTGATTAAACGTAATTTAAGAACATTCGTGGAAACCACGAAAACGATGTCACAGCACATACTTTTCCCTTCCGTGGAGAATAAGGCCAAGGCCACGTGAACAGGTCTTTCAAGGGTCCAAACCCGTGCTATCAGTCCAATACTAACGACTATACTGTTTTATTTTCTTTTGTTTATTGTAATCATTATTATAATATAGTGGTGTACAATAATTATGCTTTATTAGGATTTGGCTAAGATATCCAAGTGAAGCTTTTTGATCCACATTATCGAAAAGCTCCCTCCATTGTCCAAGTAACATATGGCAAAAGGTTAAGAATTTTTTTTTTTTTAAATGAGTTGGAAGGTCCATAGGAAAATTTTTTTGGAGTCGGAGAGTTTATAGGCCATATATATATATATATATATTATGCTTTGTATAATAAATCTTTAATTTTTTTTTTCCTATTTGTTTTAGTTTTCTTTCTTTTCTTTTTTAGCTTTCCATTCTATTTTCTTGGAAATCAAATATAAGTAATGAGGAAAAAATCCTCAATCATGTTTGGTTAACTTGATGTGATCCTGAGATACTAATTAGAAGATGAAGGATTGAAAGATGAAGTTGATTTAACATCCTATTAGGAAGATTGAAAGATGAAGTTGATTTAACATCCTATTAGGAAGATTCGAGTACACTCCAATATCTTATAATGTTAAAATAAGATACTAAAATTCAAGTCTATGACCTACTCATAGATGAATTTTTGTTTTTTATCATATCAAAACAAAATTTATAACTTAATTCTACTATACTGAAGTAACTTTTGCCCGATTAAAAATGGTTTTTAGCAAAAGTTATGGTAATATTGCGGTTTTAGGTATGTCCATTAGGATTGATTATTTTTTTGTAGACCCTTTTAAAAGTGAGGGGCTCGAGAGAACTTTGGGGGCTCATTTTCATGACATTTGTGGGAGAAAAGGGGAGGGGAGGGGGGGGGGGGGGGGGGGGGGGGAACCTGCTGATGCACGAGACAAGCCGCACCTGCAACTGGCCAAGGGCATGGTTGCCCATGAAGGTGGTTGGAGAAAGCCATGCTGGCTGATGGGAAGAATAGGAGAGTGGGTATAGCTGCAGGTGGGGGGTTTTTTTTTCGGAACGGGGGAGGAGCTGGGGCGAGAACGTGGGGGGGGCATGGTTGCCCATGAAGGTGGTTGGAGAAAGCCATGCTGGCTGATGGGAAGAATAGGAGAGTGGGTATAGCTGCAGGTGGGGGTTTTTTTTTCGGAACGGGGAAGGAGCTGGGGCGAGAACGTGGGGGGAGGGGGGGGGGGGGGGGGGGCAGCAGATTACGAGAGAGAGAGAGAGTTACCAGAGGAGCAAGGGGAGAAAGCAGAGAAGCTTTTAAAATCTGGCTGGTAGAGGAGGCAGAGAGGGCGGTAAGATAAGTGAGCTTCATTGGAGAAGAGTTTCACAGGTATGGAGTATCGTTTTTTTTTGTTTAGGGTCTTCTTCATTATCATTGTTCCTCATCATCTTTTCTTACTACTTAAGCATTGTTAGTTTGTCTGGTTGTAGATTGAGTTTTGTTGAATTTGAGTTTGTTTTTATGCTTGCTCTATTTTGGTTCTTTTCTACCCTCTTTGATTTCTCCTGTCAATAACTGATGTATGGATTGTTTTTGAGCTTGATGTTTGATTAATCATGTCACTGCTCTCTACTTGTCTCACCTGTTTAGACCCATTAAGTGTAGCATGAGATGGAGTCTTGATTAATGGACTTTGAGCGTGCTTTGCTTCTTGAGCCTTCTCCTTTTGCTTTTGAAAAATACCAACCATTATTATGTAAACTACCTGGAAGTCCCGGGACTATGGTAGTATAGGATGGAAGTTTGAGGCATCATTTAGGTTGCGGAGCCTTCTAGATTTTTGCCAGCACCAGTCAACATGTTCATTGCTGACACACAAGCTAATAAGCTTCATGGAAATAATGTCCTCGGGAGGGAGGTCCGGTGAGGAGGATGAAAGGCAGGCTTCACTTTTATTCTTCCATAAGTGGCAACCCACTGTGACATGTAAAAGATTAAAAAAAAGTGAAAAGTGGCAATTCTAAGGTGACCTGGGAATCACCATAAGTGGCATAAACATGTGACCAAATTTGATTTCTACAAATTATTTAAAAAAAAAAAAAAAAAAAAAAAAAAAAAAAAAAGCGATCCGGCATAAACATGTGACCAAATTTGATTTCTACAAATTCTTTTTTTTTTTTTTTTTTAAATGATCCTTGTAGTCCCGGTTTTTTTAGATAATTTCATGTCAAGTCCAAATTTCAAATGACTACTAAAAATTCGCATTTCCGAAACTCCATTTTTTTAAATAAAAAAAAAAAAAGAAAAGAAAAAATTTATTTCTTCAAGATTCAATTCTCAAAATTATTTTCTAAAATCATAATTTTAAATTTAACTTTCCAAGGTTCAAACTTTTAAATTCAATTTTTCAAAATCTTGACTTCCGAATTTAATTTCTCATTTAAAAAATTCTCATATTCACGTCCATTTCTTTAATTATTTATTTCATTATCATTATTCTATTAATTTATTCATTTATTTATTTTAAAATTCCATCCTTAGACAATTTATCAAAATCCCGACCGAATTTAATTTCCCGTTTTAGAATTTCTAATGTTCACTAATCATTTATTTTCGTTATTATCATTCCGTTTATTTATTCATTTTAAAATTCTATCTTTAAACAAATTTTCGAAACTCTTATCTCCAAACTTAATTTCCTATTTTCAAAATTCTAATTTTCACATTTATTTATTTAACCATCATTTCGTTACTATTATTATTATTATTTATTTATTTATCTATTTCTAAAATTTCATCCTTAAATAAATTTTTCAAAATTCCGATTTCAGATATTAAGTTCCGGGCTTCAAAAATTCCACTATTCACTTTCATTCGCTTAAATATTATTTTGATCATTATTATTATAATTCCATTTATTTATTTATTCATTTAAAAAAAAATCCAATCATTAAAGTTCAATTATTCAAAAACCTAACTTTCGAATTTAATTTTCAATCTAAAAAAAATTCTACTATTCACGTTCATTTGTTTAAACATTATTTCGGTTATTATTATTATTATTTCATATTTATTTATTTATTTCTTTTAAAAATTCAAATCATTAAAGTTCAATTATTCAAAAACCTAACTTCCAAATTTAATTTTCAATATCGAAATTTATACTATTCAATTTCACCCGTTTAAATATTATGATTATTAATTATTATTATTATTATTTCATATGTACCTATTCATCATCTTTTAAAAATCTCATTCATTAAAGTCTAATTCAAATTCTTCAAAAATCCAACGTCCAAATTTAATTTTCAATCTTAAAATTTCCACTATTCAATTTCATTCGTTTAAATATTATGTTTGTTAATTATTATTATTATTTTGTATGTATTTATTTATTCTCTTTTAAAAATCTCATTCATTTAAATCCAACTCTTCAAAAAAAATCCAATGTCCTAATTTAATTTTCAATCTAAAAAATTCCACTATTCATTTTTTATTCGTTTAAATATTATTTTCGTTAATTAGCATTATTATTCCATATTTATTTATTTTTCCCAATCATAAAAGTTCGATTCTTCATAACCCGACTTCCAAATTTAATTTCCAGTCTCAAAAACTCCACCGTTCATATCCCGATGTTTAATGATTATTCTCGTTATTAATGTTATCTCATTCATTTATTTATTTAGTTATTCATATATCAAAGATCTCATCTCTAAATAATTTCGTAGATTTTCAATCTCTAAGTTTAATCTTCAATCTCTAAAAATTCTATCTTTCGCAATTATTTACCTGATCTTTATTATTTCGCCATCATTATTATTCCATTCATTTATTTATTCACTCATCCACTTATCCACTTATTTAAAATCCCCTCTCTAAATTCAACTTCCAATTTCCAAAATTCCCGTCTTCGTGATTATTTATCCAATCATTATTATTTTCGTTATTTTACTTATTTATTTACTCGGTTGTTCGTTCATTTAAAATTTCATTCCTAAGTAATTCATCAAATTTCCAATCCCTAAATCCAATTCCCAATTTCCGAAACCCCTAACTTCCGCAATTATTTATCCAACCATTATTACTTCATCATCATTATTTCATTCATTTATTTATTCACTTATTCATTTATTTAAAATTCCGTCTTTAAATAGTTCCTCAAAATTCCGATTTCGAAATTTAGTTCTCTGAAATTCCAATTCTCTAATTTTCGAACTTAATTTTCAGTTTCTCATGCTCCAATTCTTGTATTTATCCCGTTACTTATTATTATCATTATCACTATTATTTTATTCATTATTTCTAAAAATTCCGCCTTCGAATGATTTCCAAGATTTCCAATTTTTATAATTCAATTTCCATAGTTTCTGCTTCTCAAATAACTTTCAATTCTGATTTCTTTTAAAATTTAATTTCCAATGTCCCAATTTTCGTAATTGATTTTTTTAAAAATCCCGAACACTCAAATCATTTTCAAAATTCCAATCTCTTTCAAAATTCCCGCATTTAATTCCTAAAAGTCCGATCTTCAAATAAACTCTAAAATCCCAATTTTCTTTAAATAACTTTCGAGACTCCAATTTTTCAAATGAATTTCAAAAATCCGATTTTCTCTCAAATAGCTTAATTCCATTCTGGTCTTCAAACAATCTTCCGTTCCTCTTGTTTTTAATAAGCATGAACGAATTTTTCATAATTCCAAACAATGGAATTTATGGGATTAATTCATGTAAAATAAACGGGTTTTGGTGGGGGCCCCACATATGTGACTGATCGATTGATTGACTAATAGATCGATTTGATTATGATACATGATTGATTTATCTTGCTCTTTGACATGCATGCTAGAAATTATTCCTAAATTGTGCACTAACCCCTCTATTGATAGCGCATGGTGGATCGTTGCCTAAGTATGTACCCATTTTCCCTCTAATCGCTGTCTATGCATGTCCCGATTCTCACATGTACATGATCACTCTGAGTATTCATTGATTCCCTCATCAATTGCCATGATTACTTCATTTTATTAGTAGAGACCCGACTTTAGGAACTTAGAAGGGTGTTACGGTCTTTACTGTACCTTCCCGATAAGTTACCTGACCCCCGAACCCGATTCGATTTTTCGTAGACCACCTTTTCCAAATAAGGAGTCACACTTAGGGTTTTTCTTTCTTATTTTGTTTACCCTTTAAAAATAAAACAAAAATAAGTGGCGACTCCAAGTCATTTCTTAATCAATAAAAATCAAAATTTCGAATAAAATAAAAATCGAACTCACCATCGAGTGGGAAACGCATTGAGCCGAAGTGCGGGATCCACATTTTTACAATTAAAACTTGAATAGGAATAAAAGAAATAAAAGAGATCAAGTAAAAATTGATTAACAATTCATGATAAAAATAAAAATAACAGTGATTTTAATTTTGGGAAGAACAATTCAATGTAAAACAATCAAATTTTGTGTAGACCCCAAAATTTGTTCTAATTTTATTTTTACATTAATTTTGAGCCTAATTTTGTCATTAGATTTTAAATCTCAATTACATATAATTTTTTCTAGTCCACTCACCGTTTAATTATTAGTTTTTATTATTTTATATATTATTTTATTTAATTACTATTACTTTTATTATTATTATTATTATTATTATTATTATTATTATTATTATATTATTATTATTATTTTATTTTTATTTCTTTTTCTTTTTCTTTCTCTCTTCTCTCTCCTCTCTCTTCTTACATTCCCCCTACCCCACCCACTTTTTCTCTACCTTCACCAACCCCCCATCCCCCCACATGACATGCCCCTCTCATTTCTTCCCAGTTCTTTTTTATTATTATTATTATTTTTTTCTCCTACCCACTCTCCTTTCCTTCCTTCGGCGGGCCCTCTATTTTTTCCCTCCCATTCTCTCCATTCCTGAGAACGACCAACCACCCTCCATTTTTGCTTCCCCATGCTTTTTCCTTTTGTTCCTCTCCCCCAATAGCAACCGGTCGGCCCCCACCCCCCATTCCTCTCTTTATTTTTATTTTTTTCCTTTTTTGCTTTCCCTCCCAACTCCCACACGGTGAGCCCCCATTTTTTCTCCCACACGGTGAGCCCTCATTTTTTTCCCTATTTTCTTCCCCAACTTTTCTCTTATCCTCTCTGCAACTCCCCTTAACATAGCCGACTCCACGTCCCCCTATCATTTCTTCCCCCGTTTTTTTTTCTTCTTCTCCTACCCATTTTTCTTCCAATATTTTTTTCTCCATTTTTTTTCTTTCTCTTTCTCCACCATACCCCACTTTAGAGACGCACCACGCGACTCTTTTCTCTTCCCCCCTCTTCTCTGATCTTCCTCTCATTTCTCCATTTTATTCTACTCTTCATTTTTTTTTTTTTTTTTTTTTTTGTTTCCCAGAAAAGCCATCAACTGTCGCTAACAAGATCACCTGCCTGTTGCCCCCAGCGAGCCACTATCGGCCGACGACTCCCATTTTCTCTCATTCCCTCACTTTCCCATCCCACTCATTTTCTATTATTATTATTATTATTATTATTATTATTATTATTATTATTATTATTTTCTTTTATTTTAATAGTAATTGTTATTTATGAAATTTGAATTGTTGAATTAATATGAAATGGGTTAATTTGTTGTTGGTAAATTAATATGAAATTTGGGTTAATTTATTGTTGGTGAATTAATTTGAAATTTATTAATTTGGAATTTGTTGATTTTGGCTAAATTAGTTGATAATTTATATGGTTGTACTCATTTGAATTATTTAATTTGGATATAATGTAATATTATAGTATATTTTGGATGTGGGTTTGAATATTAAATTGGGTTGATTTTGGTTGTGGATTTAGGTTTGCTTGTTAAATTGGGCTTGAATGATGAGATATTAAATTTAGATCTAATGAGATTTATTTTAATTTATCGTTTGATTAATTGAGCTTATATTTTAGCTATTAATTTGGAAATTTTAGATTGGGATCTAGGATATGTGAGATATTTTTGTTGTGTTATATTTGTTAATTTTGACCCATTTTAAATTGTTGAAAATTATTGGACTAATTTGAAATTTGAATATTTGTTTAGGATTTTGTACATCTCTGGATATTTACATTTGTGCTATTTTTGTTTTTGCATGTGCACATTCTGCAATCTTGTTGGCTGAATACAAATTTATGACACGTGGAGCTTGTTGTAAGTTTATTTGAGTACATATTTTATTTCCCACTTTTATTTTGTTTTATTTTTATTAGTTCTTGTAAATATTCGTTTGTGTATATTATTGAAAATCATTATGGTGAATAGGTGTTGAGATCTATCATTCATCAAGTTGTATTGAAAATCTAAATTATCATCTAAACTGATTTTTTATTTAATTTGAAGTATAGATCCAAATTTTCTTCAAATTAGGTGATTTAATTCAAAAGATTAATTCAAACCATTTATTCAATTTGTCTTAAATCATCTTCCAATGATTTATATAATGCAACTATTCAATCTCATTAAATCTAGCTTTAAGAATTTAATTAATCTACCTAGTTTACATTATAGTAGTCATTCAAGGCAACTTGAAGAGGAAAATCTCTAAAATTCAATTAATCAATCAATTGAATCAAATTACTTGGCAATTAAAGTTTTGTTTCTTTATATCACCATAGATCTTACTTCTAAATATTTTTTTCTCTAAGAAAAATGAGATTTAGCCCCTCATGCTTGGAGATTTGGTCTCACAAGGTATGTTTGGATACTAAGAAAATAAGGGAAAATGAAAGAAAATAAACAATTATATTGAAGGAAAGAGAGTCTCTAGAAAATTCTAAAATCAAAAGGGTTAAAAAGTTCTTAATAAGAAATTCAAATTCCTATTAATAAGCTAAGGTCAAGTGGACATTTGACAACATCTCATTAGTCTTCTAAAGATTTCCAAATTCAAAATTTAGGAATTTGACCCCAAGAACATATTTTCACACGAGATTTGGCCATTTTGCACGACTACCAATAGTTTGACATGAGCATTTCTCATTTCTTACGATCGTGTGAAATCCCAAGGTAAGTGGTAGCAGCATGTTTGAAGCTTTTATGGACCATTTCGCAACTTCATGCGAAATTTTGCATGGTAATGTGAAATCGTCTTTTCAAGCTATTGCATATTCTCCTTCTTTGGTCCAATTCGCACGAGCATACGAAATTTCGCATAAGCATGTGAAATTAGTTAAAGTTTGTTTTTCAGCTTTTCATTATCATTTCTTCAAATTTTTTCCTTTAATATCAAGTTAGCTACCTCCAATCAACTTAATCCTTATCCAAACCAGTTTGCATTGCTAGGAATATGGCTCAAATACTGTCAAATCTCAAACTTTAGGAATTTTAGCTTCATAAATCATTCAAATTTTCTATATTCCAATAAGATAAACCACCCTTTTAAATTATGCATTTGGATCATCATCAATATTATTTACCCTCTTCAAGTTGATTCATCTCTTTTGTCACTCAATTCATTAAAAATCACACCTTGAAATAACTCCAAAACTTATAAAAATTGTTAGTAACTCTTGCAAGGGAAACAACATATGAATTGCGTATTTTAGGCATAATTACTACTAAAGAGATATGAACAAAACTTATAAAAATTGTTAGTAACTCTTGCAAGGGAAACAACATATGAATTGTGTATTTTAGGCATAATTACTACTAAAGAGATATGAAATGCATGACATTGTTTTATATAATATACTCTTTTTGAGCAATAATCATTCCCTCCAACCAACACATTGCTAGTCAAGAAACAATGGTTTGACAAAAAGAAAGAGAAAGAATACTAAAGAACTAAAAAAACTAAACAACTCATTTGAAAAATGTTTTTGTATTTTTTTTTTTTAAATTCCATAGCACAAATGATCAATAATAAAACACACCTCACTATCCATAAGTATCATCAAAATCTCAACTTATTTACTATCTCTAATAGAAAAAATATCATGTAAATCAAATCATTAAAGACGCATTTATTTTTATTCCTCAAAATAATCTTTCTAAGCAAGTCTTGAGTGTAGTTAAGATAGCCCTTAGATATACTATTCAAAACTAATCTTCCCCCAACCTAGCTCAATTCATATTAAGAAATAAAAACCACTCTCTCATAGGTCAAGAATGCACTTATCTTTATTTATTTATTTTCAAAGGACTTCTTGTAGGAGTGCAATGCTAAAGTTGTCTCCCTTGTATATGGTCCATGTAACAGAGATCGATGACTCCTAACCATAAGGCATAGGGCAATAAGTTTATAAGACAATTTCACCAACCACTAACTCCTCAAACTTGACCCTAGACTCCTCAAAATAGGATCCAATACTTTAGCACTTACAATTGAGCTCATACTCCACCCATCCACCCATGTAACGAGCATTGAGGTCAGTGGCTCCCAACCAAAATGGCTTAGGGTACCAGGCTCCAAAGACCTTAGGGTCATATACCTCTCTGGCCTTACTAGAGTTTCAAGGTAAATGTATATATATATATATAATATAAGGATTTCAATTTGGGCTCATTGGCCTCTTTTCAAGGTGTCTCAACTTAATTCAAAAGTAATCCATGTTACCAAGATAATTAAGTCTAAGTTTCAAGGTTAAACTAGTTTTTTATATTATATTTAGGGTTTAGAGTGGACAGTATGTGTCAAAACTCAAATAGAAATGACCCTTGGGAAAATCAAAACTTCAAAGTCATATCAATTTCAATCTACACAATAAGTCTTTTAAGATCAAGCAAGTAAGATAGTATTCTATAAACTTCTTTCAAGTTAGGTATGCTCATTCATCAATTACAAATGTTATGTTTTTCTTAAAATAATAATAATAATAATAATAATAATAATAAAGTCTAAAAAAAAAACCTAGCTAATGCAAACTAACACAAACAAAAAATATCAATTAGCTAAATCCCTTTCACTTTCTTTCTTACCCTTCATTTTTTATTAATGGATTTTTATCGTTTATCATATCAAAACAAAATTTAGTTGCCAACTGATCTCCTCGTTAGACCTAGCATCAAAATACCCTTTACTTATTTAGACCCACGATCGGTATGATCACCCACCTTTTCAAATCCAACATCAATACAAAGCCCCTATCTTTTTAGACTACCATCAGTGTAGTCCCTCAATTCTTCATACCCACCATCAATACAGTTTCCCACCTCTTTAGGCTTATTGTTAATACCTACTATCTCTTCAAACCCACCTTCAGTGCTTGCCTACCTCATCTGTCGACCCACTTTCACTGCACCTTGATACTTCCTTAGCTACGTCATTAGGGCCTAAGTTTAGGACATCGATCGTACACAAGTAGAATACTCTTCCACCATCAAACCCATTAATATTTGTCCTTATACCTGTAGAGACCGCTACATCTACTCTGTTGGATTTACTCCCAAGCATTACAATGGGTAGGCATGACCCATGTCAACCTAGAGTACTACCATCACCACCTCTATTTTCGATTCCATCATAAATAGATGTTCATCACATATAACATGTAGATTTAGTACCTGTTACAATTAGAGATGGATGGCCGGAAGAGAGTACAAGTTAGATATAAGTTTTCTCTTTGTGGAGGCATATGAAATTATTTACTTTTTTTATCCCACTATATGAATGTTTAGTAGGTATTTTTTGTGACTTTAATTAAAATTGTAAAAATTACATTTTGTAGTAGACTTTTTCAAATTAATTTCATTAACTAATTTTAAAATGTATTTTCAGGCATATATATTGTGTGTGTACAAATAATACTCTTATTTACGTGAAATTAAAAGCATATGCTTTAAATTAATAAATAAAAAACCATATATGGAAACTTAAGAGTAATAATATTTCAATAAAGATATATTTATAAAACTACTAATAAATTAATCTTTTAGTTATCAATAAATAAATAATCTTAAATTAATGAAGTTATATGAACAAGGAAGACAAAATAAAAAATAAAATCATAAAAATTATGCAAAAGTGTGAAATTAAAAAGTGCAAAAGTTACAGGTGTGAAATTAAATAGTATGAAAAGTTCAAGAGTGACATTGCATTTATCAAATGTGATTCCAGTTCAAAAATGAAATCTCATTTGATAAATATGGTTTCAATTAAAAAAAAAAATTAAATAAGATGGCTTCTACTTGGTAATAAAAAGATTATTTTAAATATAGAAATGAAGTAATTTTTAGGAAGATCCAACCCAACCCCTTTTTTATCATTGAAAAAATTACCTTAAACTTCCAAAATTTTTAAGATTATATGATTGACTCTTATCTTCAAATCGAAGGACACAATGCCCTTTGAATTGTTGAAAAAATGCATTCGTTGAATTTCTCCAATGAATGGAAGATTCAAATTAAATTTTGATGATTCAAGGATAGAAAATAAAAGTGTTTCCAGATGAGTTATTAGAGACTATAATGGAATTATAAAAATGGTTGCAAGTAGGCATATAGGTAATGTTTTCATAATTATTATTACAGAATGTATGACTTTAAAGGATAGTATGTTAGTTGCAAAGAACAATGATTTCTTAAACCTAGAGATTGAAGGTGGCTAGATTGTTATGATAATAATAATAATAATACAAATTAATATTCCTAATTTTATTATATTATTGTAGACCCCTTCAAAAACCAATAGTTGTTTTTCTTTTATTTTGGGACCACCCGGGAGAGTGAGATTTTTTCCATTTTCTTGAAGTGGGGAGGACCTCTTTCTAGAGAAAAACCAGCTGCATGGACGTGTGGCAAAGAGCATAGCCCGCACATGATGGTGATTGAGGATGGAGATTGCTGAGGGGTGCATAGGGAAACAGGTATTAGCTTACGGGAGAAGATAGAAATAGGAAGAGATGGAGGATTTGATCAGCCGATTAGGAGGAAGCTAGGGGGGCAGGGAAGCAAGAGAGAGGAAGAAGAGCTCATGAGTTTTCTCGTTCATTTCCGTTAGAGTGGAGATCTCCTAGGTGTGGGGATTGTTGATTTTTCAGTTCATATGTTCTTATCACATTATTCTTCGTACATTTTTATGATTGTTTTAGCTTCCATGCATGGTTGGGATGTGTTTGCTATGTTATTCTCTTACCTTCTCTGATTTTACTTGAGGTTATTGTGGATATGCGTTTATATGAATCATGTTAATGCACTCCATCACTCCCCTGCCCATGGCCCATGGATTAGTGCTTGAAATGGGGCTCAACATGTTTGTCATCTGGTCTCTCCCATTTGTTTCTTCCTTGAGATTTACCCTGTTTTTAACCTCTGCTTTTTCTTCTTCCATATATGTCATTTTAAACTGGTGAGTTCATTGTTGGTTTGTGGGAGATCAGAGAGGAACAAAAAAAAGAAAAAAAATATTGAGTGGCCTTTACAAAATGAGCTGTGAAATCCTGATGTTAGAGAAGGAATTATGAAATGGGTTCAAAGAAGAGATGACCCAAATGAAAAGTGTGTCCAGGTTCTTTGGATTATGTGAGAAGCATTTCCAGAGCATTTGGGCTGAAGTCTTCCTCCTTCAGAGTATTTACAGTGGCAGCGTACAAAACAAAACCGATTGACCCATGCGGTGGTGTGTTATCCAAAGACGATAGTAGAAAATTCCGGTGTGGGTACGGGTCCCATAATTCTCACTGGTTCGGAATTTCCAGTTAAGTTGGAATTGGAGTTAATAGAGCTCCTAAAATCAAGAAGAATCAATCCTATCTCCATTGCTTCTCTGCCCATGATATATTATGAGAGATATGGTAGAGGTCTTCAATCCGAAATATCCCTCACTGAGAGCCAACAACAAGGGGAAGCTGGTTATGACTCAACAAAGCTTCAAGCTCGGTTGAGAACCATTCGACTAATTAACAGGCCTCATGGGCAGCATCCAATAATCTTGACAGAATACGTGCCAAAATATGTAGAAGTGGAGCGTCTACGCCTGGTCTGGAGGGTGGTTGAATTATTAGTGTTTTGCAGTTTGGGTGGAGTTGATAGGCAATTATTGGAGTTTTTGGTGGAGATTCGAAATTGAATTTCTTTCCGTGGGGCTATTTTGTAATTTGAGAAATCAGAGCTTGTGCTTATTGCTGATGGCAGAGGACGGCCTCCGGACTGGTGGGTTTTCTTTTGGTTTGGCGGTGATATTGAATGGTGGGGCATAGATGTAAATTCATGCATTTGCACATTGCAAGATTTTGTTTTATTTTTCTTTGGGCTGTCAGGATGTTCAAACATCATTTGAAAACCTTTTTCCACCTTGGCCCACCTTCACTTTGGCACATGGCCCAATAAGCTTTTGACTTTTTATTTATTTTCTTATTATTTTAACGATTTTCCTAATTCCAATTTTCCAAAATTCCTTTTATAATTCCACTTCTCAAATAATTTTAAAACTTTCATTTTAGAATAATCTTCCGGAATTCCCATTTCCATATTTATTTATTTAATCATTATTCTTTTTGTTATTATTATTATTTTATTTATTTACTTTTAAAATTCTATTTTTAAGTAATTCTTAAAATTCCGATTCCCGAATTTAATTTTCAATTTCAAAAATTTTAATATTTACGTTCATTTATTTAATTATTATTTTCACTATTATTATTATTCTATTTATTTATTTATTTATTTATTTAAAAAAAATTCTCGTCTTCCAAATTAAATTATCAAATCTAAAAAATTTTACTATTCATGTTCATTCGTTTAAATATTATTTTCATTATTATTATTATTATTCCATTTATTTATTTGTTTTAAAATTCCATCTTCAAACAATTCTTCAAAAATATGACTTTTGAATCTAATTTCTAATCTAAAAAATTCCATTATCCACATTCTTTTATTCAATTATTATTTTCGTTATTATCATCATTATTCCATTTATTTATTTATTTATTTATTTCAAAAGTTCCATCTTTAAACAATTTTTCAAATAAATTCCTAGATTAATTTCTAAAATTTCATTTCTTTCAAATTTAATTTACAAAATTCTGATTTCTTTCAAATTTAATTTACAAAATCCAATTTCTTTTAAATTTAACTTCTAAAATTCCATTTCCTAAATTTAATTTTTAAAACTCCAATTTCTTTCAAATTTAATTTCCAAAATCCAAATTCTTAAATTTAATTTCCAAAATCCAATTCTAAAATTTAATTTCCAAAATTCCATTTCCTAAATTTAATTTTTAAAACTCCAATTTCTTTCAAATTTAATTTCCGAAATTCTGATTTCCTTCAAATTTAATTTCCAAAATTCAAATTCTTCAATTTAATTTCCAAAATTCTAATTTCTTTCAAATTTAATTTCCAAAATTCCATTTCCTAAATTTGATTTTTAAAACTCCAATTTCTTTCAAATTTAATTTCTAAAATTTGAATTCTTAAATTTAATTTCCAAAGTTCTATTTCCTAAATTTAACTTTCAAAATTCCAATTTCTTTTAAATTTAATATCCAAAATTCCAATTCTTAAATTTAATTTTCAAAACTCTGGTTTTCCAGTAATCTTCGAGACTCCAAATTTTCAAATAAATTTCAAAAATCCAATTTTCTCTTGAACAGTGTTAACTCCACTATGGTTTTCAAATATCTTCTATTTCTCTTGATTTTATATAAGCAAGAATGTTTTTTTCTCATAATTCTAAAACAATAGAATTTGTAAGACCAATTCATGTTAAAATAAATCGGGCTTTGGTGGGGGGCCCAACATATGTGATTTCCTCATTGATTGATTGGTTGATTAATCGATTGCTATACATGATTGATTTACTCCACTCTAATACATGCATGTGATTATTTTGTGCATATTTACTAACCTTTGTTTTCCATAAAGCAAATCAACTCATCGCTTAGGTACACTCTTTGCCCCTCTTATTCTTTCGGTTATTATGTTTTAATTGATATTCATTCGGGTATTCATGTTTGATCAATCAATTGTCATGCTCGCCCCATCTCATTAGTAGAGACCCATTTTTAGGAACTTAGATGGGTGCTCGTTATTATACCTCAATAAGTAACCTGACTTAATGTTTTATTTCTTATTTTGTTTACCTTTTAAAAATAAAACAAAAATAAGTGACGACTCCAAATCATTTTCTAAACAAATCAATTTTTCATAAATAAATAAAAAAATGAGTTCGCCATTGAGTGAAAGCGCATAAATCGAAATACGGGATCTACAATTATTAATGGGGATATTTGAAAGTTATTTCATAATCTAAATATTTTTTATTATCATCACATTTAAAGAAAAGTAGATAAAACAACATATTATTTAACTAAAAAATAATTATAATTTATAATTAATCATTTGATAGTCAAATTTTTTTTAAAGATATTACAAATTTTAATTTTGGAGATTAAGTATTTTGATTAGGTATTCTGTTACGTACTCTCTATTCATAAAAATAATAATAATAATAATTATCGGAAGCGGGTACAACATTTTTTATTTATTTTATTTTTATTCAAAGCCTATCTTTTGGATTTTTTGGACCATTAATAATGCTTGTATGGCATTTTTGTCAACACGATCGTAATGGAAAAATTCGGTAAAAGGCAATTCTGTGTTGTCACATCATTGTCCTTCGTTTGTCAACTTTCCCAGTTAATTTTTTTAGAAAAAATATTGAAAAATATGTTTCGCAACCAGAAAATGGGATATTTTCAATAAACATTTTTTTTTAGTTATTTTCACTCATTTTTATAAATTTGTTTAAAAAATATTTATACAAATATGTATAATGATAAAAAAAGAAAAAAAAAAGTTATAAACATAAAAATTATTATTAAAATATATTTAAAATATTAAAAATAAGTTAAAAACATTTCAAATTTTCAAATAAACTTTTATTTTATAAAACATCAAAAAATAGTTTTTAAAAACTATTTTTTAAAATTGTTTTTAAAAACAGTTACTACACAATGCCTTAAACCTTATTTTTGTTTTATTAATTTAGTAGATTTTAAAAAATAGGGAAAAATTATGAGAATTATTTTTAAAAAAAATCAAAATTTAAATACAACAAAGTAAAGAGAAGTGGAATGGGAAGAGTTGACTTTTAAAAGCAAAAAGATAATAAAAAAAGTAAAAAAAAAAAAAAAAAAAAAAAAAAAAAAAAAAAAAAAAAAAAAAAAGAATGACGAGACGTATTGGAAGAATGCATAAAATTATTATTCTAATACATGATTTAGTGATTATTTTTTCCCGTATCTATGAAACCTATTTTTTAAAGTTTTTAATTCATCCATATTTTTCAAATGGTACACTTTTACGATTTTAAAAACTTTCACTTTATGCCCCACTATCAACATAATAACTCTATAATTTGATATATCATACTCAATTCCAAAATATGAGAACCAAACCTTACCTATATTTATAGACATTACATTATTTTTATACATAAATCTCGAAATGATTTTAATTATATTTGATTTTTTTTCTATTTTCGATAATAAAACCAAAGATAATAAAATCATTTTTTCCAAAAGGAAACACATCCTTCACAATATTTTATAAAATATATTTGTGTGTGTATAATTCAAAGTGTTTTGACCGTTAGCATTGTTGAGTAGATTCCTAGTACAAAGATTCAAGACAACTCTTGCCCTGTTGCAGAATGGTCCTCAAACCTTATCATCCATGCATGGCATTTTGATCACACGATAAAACGTAAAATAAATCTGAACCGTAGAAAATTACGATGAATATAAATAAATGGTGAAATGAGATACAGATGGAAACTCATATGTGAATGTTGATAAACCTAATGAAGAGGCTACTACTTGTCAGTCCGTCTCATTATATTATTCTAAGCTAAAATAATCTTTAAATTTTATATCAATGCAGTAAAATATTATATAAAATAGTATTTTTAAATATCATTGATTAGACAATATTATTTGTATAAAATTAAAATATCTACATCACATCAAACCAAAATTAATAATTTTTATAAGGATAACAATATTAAATTACTAATATATTATTATTAGAGTCCATGTCTTTGTTGATATTATATACTTCATCGATTAAAAATATGCTACATAGTATTTTCAGTAAAAATATTGTTTATGAAAGTATTTTTAAGAGAATTGCGGATTAAAAATGTATTTTACAACTATTTTTGTTAATAATTTTATAAATATTTTTAATATTTTTAACACTTAAAATTTTTAAATTTAAAAAATAAATAAATAAACACTTTCTAAAATTACTATATAGTAATCTAAAAAATATTATTGAAAGGCATGTTTTACTGAGTTTTTAAAAACTGTTTTTTATTTTTAAAAATAAAAAAATATTTTAAAAAACTTATTATACTGTTTGGTTATTGTTCTTTATTTTAGTTTTTAAGAACAAATTGAAATTGAAAACAACTTTTAAAAACAAGTAAAAATTATTTTTACCGGTTTTTAAAAATAATAGAAATACACATATACTTTAAAAAAATATTTATCTTTAAATCACATATAATCATATATTTAATTTTTATTTTCTTAATAAGATTTAACTTGAATTTTTATATTATTATAAATTAAGTTTATAAAATTTTTATAAAACAAAAGTTAAAGACATTATTTTTAAAAACAATACAAATTGTCCAAACAAGTTTTTTGTTCTTTGTTTTAAAAAAATTATTTTTTAAAATACCTTGCCAAACACCCTTGTTTTTAAAAAATTTTAAAAACTGTTTTTTTTTCTCCATTTTGAAAGCAATTTTTAAAAACAAATTTGAAAAAAAATGGGCCCTAATATTTGATAAAATTTAAACAATATTTTCAAAATTTTGAAATTTTTTTTCTTTCAAACTATACTTTTTACACCATAAGTGTTTCTAACCTCCCAAGGATTTTTCTAGCCTTTAAAGATGAAAATTTTGAAGGGGTTAAAAAAATGGTAGAACCAACACCTAGAATAAGTACCAAACAGACTTTTCCTAACACCAGACAAATGGAGGTATATCATCACATCATACAATAATTTTGGGTGACGTCAACACGATAGATGGGGTTGCATATCCCACCGCCCGAATCATGCAGCCTCATTTACCGGGGCCCACAAAACCAGTTCTTGCTTAATCACATGACTTTTAACTATACATCCACGATCACCTCTACTTAGTGCGGTACCATCAAATCATTCCCCCATTAATCATGCATCCAACGGTCCCTCTCAGTCCTATCAAATAAAATGATCTCTATGTCTACTCTATTTTTGACGTCATCACACTATGCAAATTAAAATATTCATACCTTATAATACTCTGAGAAACAAATCTGAGCATTATGTTAATGGGATTTAGCATATTTCTTAAAGCAAAATCAAGAAATAAAAAGAGCAATTAAGACGTGGACTTCTTGCTTAATCAGATACCAAAGATGAAATGGAAAAGAATGTTTGTAAATATTATTTTAGCTTTTAAAGAGGGCTGACGTGGATGAGCATGAAATTAATAATAAAGAAAGAAATGGGCAACTGACAAGTAATCACTGCTAAGGGTGCGCACTCCGCACCAAGCGTACCGTAAGCTTCACCACCAAGGTCTGTAATTGGTACCAGAGGATGAAAAACGAAAAAGAAAGGTCAATAAGGTCAATAATTTCAAGATTATTCCTCCAGAATTTACATCTCACGTTGAGAGAGAAAGTAAAGAGAGAGAGAGAGAGAGAGAGAAAAAAAAAAAAAAAGGAGTCAAGAGAGAGAAAGTTAGGGTTACATGAGACGATGTGGTTACTCAGACTTCAAGCTCTCTCCGGCGGGTATCGGTTCCGGTTCCAGTTCCGGTTCCAGTTCCGGATCGGGTTCGGGTTCGGGCTCTGACTCTAGATCTGGTTGGGGCTCCGGCTTGCCAGCAACGAAGTCGAGGAGGCCTTCCCCGGCCTTGTCGACGGATGAGTCAATATCTGGAGGGGAGGTGCGGGCGAATACGAGGACGGCGACGAGAAAGAGGGCAGTGGAGAGAAGGAGGGGCCAAAAATAGGCGATGATGGTGACGAAGCTGGGGGCTAAGATGAAGAGGCAGGAGATGAGGAGGAAGAGAACAAAGGCGAAGAGGATGGGGAATTTGAACTTGAGTAGCTTTTCTGAGATCTCCATGAGTGAGAGAGTCAGAGATGAGTTTATGCTGAGAAACGGTAAAGGAAAGATGAGTTTATGTAGAGAAATCGGTATTAGAGATAGATGAGTTATTTTGGAGAGAGAGAGAGTGGTGCTGTGTGAGGTTATTGTCTCTCTGCGCAGAGATTCTCTGGAGATGTGTTTTCTCTTTTTTTAGTTTTTTTTTTTTTTGTTTTGGTTTGCCTTTTTTTTTTACCCTTCTGCAGTAAAATTTGGGGGGCTTGGGTCATTCTGTGGTGACCAATGGGGTGTTAGGAGTCAGGACCTAAGCATTTCAAAATCTTGATTCTGATGTGAGCATCTGAGCCTCCGTTGTTATTATTATTATTATTGTTTTTTATTAATTTTGTTTGTTAAAAACAATGCAAAACCAGCATATTCTTTTTCTTTAAGATATTGAAAATATTGTCTGAAATATATAGTTCTTAAAAAAATAAATAAATAGATTTTATATTCTTTAGATTAAAATATATAAATTTAGGATTAAATATACTTTACTTTCTCAACTTTTGGCATGTTTCACACTTTATTCCTTATATTTAAATACCCACATTTTATCCCATAAACTTATTAAATACTAACATTTTGCTTTCAATTCCAATCCCTTTATCAAATTATAAACTTAGTATAAAATTGGTAAAACTAACTTTTAATCAACAACCTTAAAAAGTGGTATTTCTCAACTGCGTTATTAATATTGATTTTTTATTTTAGAGAAATATTTGTATGACTATTCGTGATTTTCACATGTAGTTGCGAAGTGTGATAATTTCAAACTTAGACAATAGACATTTTTCTTTTCATTTCAACCACTTTTTACTTAGCGAATTATTTATTAACTTTTTAATAAGTTAAGGAGACAAATTATTACATTTTAACAAATTTGGAGAGCAAAATGCTAAATTTTGAATGTGAGGGGAAAAGTGTAAAATAAGGTAAAGATTGAGAAGGTAAAATATATTTAATATTGATTAAAAAAATAAATGAATTTTATATCTTTTATCACATAAGGATTAAATTATAAAAAATTATAAAAGTATTGATTAGATTTTAGAAAAATAGTGAATAAAAATTTCAATGAAAAATTATTAGTGGAATGAAAAGTATAAGAACTTATAAAATTAAATATAAGGGAAAATTAGAGAAATAATAGTATTCTATTTTCTCATAGCTCTCATTTGATACTAGATAACGCAAACTTTTGGTTTCATTTTCCTTGTGATGGACTTGGATGAAAAAGTACATGTCGAGTATAAGCATGGGATTACATCTTCTTAGGGTTACGTTGGATGTATAATTCAATTTTTGTAATTGTGGGCACTTGCAACCATCCCCTATAGTTGTCTGGATCATGATTTGATGACATAAGACTAAATGGTTTGTTCGTCTAGCCCAAAGGTAGTAGACAGACATCCAACTAATCGGGTAAGAATGTGATGTCTAACATGTTTGAAAGCATTAACTGTAACAGACATTAGGTGTCTTGATTGACGCAACCATTACGAGGTTAAAATGCCAGTCTTTAAGGCATGACAACCGCTATGCGTTGATAATCATTAACATTAAAGGTAGTAACGCACAATCAAGCACAATGAAAGCACCATTAAAGTGCTTAAGGAGACATTCACTTGAGCAAAGATAAATAGTCGCTCATGACCACAAGAAAGGCATGCTGATTCTTTTCCAAGAATCTTCCCTTCTCAAGTCTTCTCTATCTGACTTAAGCTTTGAAGGGGCATGCCTGAACAACCCGTCCGGACATTCCTTTGTGTAAGTCAATCCTCTGTTTATATCTTAGTAGCTTGACGGGTTACACTCTTGTTGGTCGTGTACCAACAATAATAATATTCCATTTTAATTGGAAAATGCAATAAGATGTTTGGGGTCAATCAAGGAGTGTTAACTTACATCACAAGATGAATAAATGATATGCATGATGAAGTTGTTTTATTGAAGAAACATGTATGTATGTATGATAACATTTATGGAATTCAATAATAATTTGAAGAACTTGAATATTAAAATGATGATATTCAATGATATAAAAAAATAATATACATATACATATATATAATTATTTTTTATTTAAAAATATTTATAATTTTATGTACACTCTTATAATTTCTTTGTATTTAATTACTATACATAAGATATAAAAAAGACCTGTAAAAATATTATTATAATGGTTTTATATTTTTAAAAATAAACTAAACCAAATTTTAAAATAAAAAATAATTTAATTTATGTATTGAAATTTTCTTTTAATATTTAAATTTATGCATAAATATATCAAGGTTAAAGTTTTATTTTAATATTTAATTTTATGCATAGATATTATAAGGGTTACTTAAATATAGCATATGTAAATATAAATAATAAGGGGAAGTAGCCCCTTAATCCCCTACTGAATGCACACAATTCGAGGAAATAATGGAGGATGACTAGAAGATCAATATACTAGATTCCAATACATTAGGACTTATGTCTTGGGTTATGAAGCAACCTTAAGACAAGTAGGTTGTGAGTCATAAAAACTTGGTAAAAATTAAATTTTCAATAAATCTAGATTTTTTATTTTTTTATTTTTATGTGAAACACATAAGAAAACCATTCTTCATATTAGTTTCTTAACTCAAAGTTGTATATAGCGAGTTTGTATATACTCTCATATAAGTGGATCCATGGTGTATCCTACAGTTATACATATCACTCATAAGGGATGAGTATATACTCAGCCTTAATCATTGTGGAGCATGCTCCATCTATACTTTAGGGGTGGACTCTTAGATATAAGTAATTGATATAGCATTTCAAAAGTCCATAAGTAACTTGTTATTTCGTACATGAACTTACTTTTTGAGATCTTCATTCATGTAAGTTGAGTTACCATCACTCCTGACCTTTGTATTAAACATAAGTCTTATCACCATGAATGTTTCTTCCACTAATTTCATACTTAATGATTTGATAAGAGGATTAGTCAAATTTAACTCTAACCTAACAAAGTCTATGGATGTGATCCTTATTTCAAGCAACTTCTACAAAATGTTATGTCTTTGTCAAACATGCCTATTTTTCTATTAAACATCTTATTTTTAATCATGGCTATTGCTACCTAGCTATTACAATGCATAAACACAAATGTTATTGATCTTGCCCATAAAGAGACATCTATTAAGGGATTTTAAAGCCACTCAACCTTAAAACTTGCTTTCTCTAAGGTAATAAATTTGTCTTCCATAGTAGATCAAGTGATGCAAGTTTACTTGAAAGACTTCCAAGAAACTGCTCTTCCATCAAAGATAAAGACATACCTATTAGTGGATTTTATATCATCTTTATAAGAGATTCCATTAACATCATTGCACCCTTTAAGTACATTTGGAAATCCACCATACCACAAAATATGGTCAACAATGCCTCTCAAGTACTTAAGTACACCGTAGATGGTATTCCAATGGTCTTAGTTAGGACTTTGGGTAACAACTCAATCTACCCACTACACAAACAATATCAAGACTATTATAGTTAGTTAAATACATCAAGTTACCAATGATATGAGAACACTTTAATTGGGCAACACTATGTTCACTATCATTCTTCAATTATGACTTAGGATCATAAGGTGTTGAGACATACTTAGAATCAAAGCATTCAAACTTCCATAGTATTTTTTCCATATACCACTCGTAAGAAAGTTTAAGTTCATTAGGTATTCTAGTTATCTTGATTCCTAGAATCACTTTTGCCTCTCCCAAGTCTTTCGTATTAAAGTTAGATGATAGGAATCTCTTGGTCTCATAAACATGATTTATTCTATTCCAATAATTAGCATATCATTTATATACAAGTAGATGATGACATATGTATTACCCCTATAGTGTACAAGATAAATGCATTTTTCTTCTAAAGGTCTTTCATATGACCTTGAGCCACCCATAAATACCTATTCCTCATTTTTTTTCTTTCTAATATAGCGTAGAAGATAAATGCACTTTTCTTCCATAGATGTGTTTGGTAGCCCAACATCAACAACCTAGTCCATTTTTTCTTTATTCTAGGGTTTTAGACATTGTTCATTAGGTTGGGCTTGAAGTTTTATTTTTTTGAATTGTACGTTGTTCTTGTTTGATTTAACCTTTTTCTCTACTAGGTTTGCCTTAGAGAATAGCTCATTGGCTTTTTCAGCCTTATCCCTTGTTTTATTCTTTTCCTTAATTCAAATGGACCTATTGATGACATCTTCAAGGGACATTTGATTCCTCTTATGCTTCATATTATTTTTATAAATTTTTCAACAGTCCGATTAGCCACAAAAATTTAGGAAGTTCAATATGTTCATTATTTATATTATTAATTAATATATGGTAGTCATGGATTTAAGATGATGCATCTCTATCCTCAATTATTAGGAAATTTTTAAATTTTATTATAACATATTTTTAGTCGTAACATCTTCCAAGATGTATTTCTTATTCATCTTGTCCCATATTTTTTAGCATGCCTAATAGTTTAATACACATCAAATAATTCATTTGACAAAATGCTCAACATCACATGATGAACTTACTTATTTCCATTTTCCCATGCATGCAAAATTTTAAAATTCTTGGTTTTAGGATCCGTCAAAATGTCTTAAGCTCTCAATGGTCGAGAAAATAATTTCTTGTCAACCTTCGAAAAATGTCCCATTGAAAGGATCACTTTTTTAGGTGTTAGATTTGGTTTGAAGTACTAGGGGTGCTTCCATATCGGAACTACATTAAGATTGCTGGAAATACAAGGGAGGGAGAGAGAGAGAGAGAGAGAGAGAGAGAGAGAGAGAGAGAGAGAGAGAGAGAGAGAGGATTACAAGTACAAACCTTAAAGTAGTTTTGACATGGAGGCCTCCCTAGTTGACACCAAATGTGACACCTCAAAGACTGATACCTCGCTATGAAAATAAAACACAGATGATTTATTGGGATTTGGCTTAGGCTTGACATGACAGTATCCTTAAAGCAGTTTGATCCTCCAATAAATATGTATGTCAATGTAGCAAGACAAAAGTGGACATTTCACTTCTAAGATTTAATAGTTGGTAGTGCTTACAAAAGTATATTTCTCAACAGTAATGAAGAGTAGAATCAGTAGTCTAAAACCCAAAAGAAAGCTCTCTAGGTTTCACAGTAGGAGAGAAGAAGAGAGAAGCGAAGCTTTGACATGAGATGATAGAGAGGCCTAGATTGTAGCTCTAGTTATAGGCTCTGTGAACTGGCTCAAATAGATAGAATGCATAATGGAGAGCGTCATTAATCTAATCAATTAATTATCATGTCATGGTTTACTTCCACGAAGGTATCATGTCAAGTAATCTAAAGCGGATGTATGTCATTAGCTAGAAAAAAGGAGGGGAAAAAAAAAAAAAGACTTCACCGCCAATAAAAAGAATGATGCTAGACAACACCAATTCTTCTAAAGAGGATGAGTATCAATCAAGAAAATGACTAATGTAGAAGCAAAATAAAGAGATAATTATTACTTATTTTCAACCCTATATCGAAATTAATTTTGACCAGAAATATTACTACTGAGTGGCATGCTTTCTACCAGTGGGGTATTCAACAAGGACAAAATGGGGGAATGATGAAGAAGACTGGAGGAGGACAGGCCAGCAGCATGCAGTATAGTAAGAGACCCACATATACAATAGGTATTTCAACCTCGTAAGCCTCAGCTTTTGCTGCATCTTAATATTGTGGGTACATACACTATATTTTTCTCTTTGATTTTTGTTGTGTATTCGGGTTTTCATGGTCTACCTACTTTGCCTTCTTAAGTTGATATTTAATAAAAATTTTATAATATTGATATTATTCTATAATAATTGTGATTTTGATTTCAACTTTAATTTTTAATTTAATAAAAAATAATAATAAAAAATGTCATGAATATTAAATAATAAATTTATTTATCAAACTTGAAATGATTAAAAAAATAGAAGGAAATTAAATTCAAAATCAGCTTAGAAAGTCTTACCCACCCCTGAATTGATCCTCAATTTGAAATATGGGCAAAAGCCAAATTTCCTCCATTTTATGTCTCAAATTTCAAAACCACTTTGAGCTTAGATTTGAAAAAACAATGTCACCACTTTCCGATATAATTATTTTTCATTTTGAAGACAATGGTTGCCAACTTCCTGATCATGTGAGCAAGGGAAGTGGGTGATTAGATAAAGACAAAAGGGGTTAGTGGGTACCTAAAAAGCTGAGCCTTTTTACACACAAAACCTTAGTCCTTTCACTGAAAAACTGTCGGCTACTTATTATTTTTTGTTTGGTTATGGGAATAGATAAGATCCAGCTTGCATGCATGTTACATTGATCCAAGGCCCAAAAAAAGTTATTCCCAATGGGAATAATTCCATCCCATTGTAGGTTTAGTAGCTTTTGAGTGTGGCCCATTTGTATTAAGATATGAAAAAAAAAAAAAAACAAAATTCTCTTTAGGTTTGGTTCTTATTTTTATTACTTTTTGTAATATTTAAATTTTTTTTTTTTAACTTGTTAGGGAAAAAAATAATTTCATCCAATTAAGGTTGAAGGTTACTCATCACCTAATGGGTTGAACTTTTAAATGGAAAATGAAGCCTTGAATGGGTGGATAAATTGAAAGCTTTTTCTCGGGAAAGTGAGATGTTTAATTGATGGGTAGTAATTTCATTGCTATTATAATTAGTATAGAAACTAAAATGGGTCAATTTTAGCCTTTATAGCAATTGAACAGAGTGATCTCTTATTCAATCTTTGGGATCTTTTGAAATTGATTTAATTAATCATCCTTTGGTATTTTTATGAATATAGTAAGTTCAAAGAGTACAAGAAATCACTCTGGAATATTCCTTTTTTCATGGCAATAATCACAAAGCTTGTGAATAAATATAAATGCTTGATTTGGTAAATGTGACAAGAAAAAGAAGTGGGGTAAAAGGAAAGAGTGGAATTGAGGGCAATTGATCTAGAGGAGATGTAAACATTTAAGAGAGCTTTGAATTTCACACATGTGGCATATATTTTTTTAGAAGGTTAAACAAAAGCAAAAATATATGTTTTTTCAATTGAGAACCCATTGATTTCATATTAAAAGTCATTTGTTAGTGTTTTTAAAGAAACACTTTTATCCTAAAAATTATTTTTTAAGAATAATAAAGTGTTTAGGAAAATTTAGAAAATATTCTTAAAAATTAGAAAAATCACTTGTAGTATTTTATGGATAAATATTTGATAAGTAATTTTTCTCAAAATACTTTTTTTTTAAAAAAAAATATTTCTAATAAAAATATTTTGAGTGAAAAAAACATTATCAAACGTACTCTTACATAACTTCGGGTGTTCGTTTACAAATATGATTTTAAAATCATTTTCATTGTAATTTGAATTTAACTTTGTGTTCCTTCTAGACTTAAAATAGTCAATGATGAGTATCCACGGAGTGGAACATGGATTAATTTTGTCAATGAACATTCATAATCATGCTTGTATATGAGTTTGGTTGAGTAATGTTCTAGAGTGGTTTTCAAATGTGTTTTAAAGAACTATCTTGTATGCTTCATTGGTGGTACATTTTGAATCATTTTGGTAGCTAAATTATGGTCTAGGTGAATGAGAATGAGTGCTCAAAATATGGTTAAAAAGGATGTATGCTAATGGCTTGATTTCAATTGAAGATTGTTGTTGGTTGAAATGAACTTGAATAGATCGTTTTGATTTTCAAATATGATGTTTTTTTCCATACTTAATTGATGTAATCCTCATGTTTAGAACCTAATTAGATGTGTTTTTGAGGTTGGGAATGCCTTATGAATGCAAATCGAAGGAATTTTATTGAAGAAATTGGTAAAAATTTGAATTTTGTAGCATGATTTGAACTCAAAAGTTGATTTTGCCTCAAATTTGTCCATTTTGATTGTCCTTTCTCCTTGTTCTTTTTGGTGTTGATATGCATTTTGACTCAAGTTTTATGCCTGACTTGATCATTGGAAGATGTGAGAATACATTTGGAATCTTTCACACCTTGCACAAGCTCATGTAATCACTCTATTGGAGCATATTTTATAATGTTATTTTGCCATGCTCATGAGGTGGTTTTGGACGTATTTAAACTTGGTTGTAACCTCATTTTAAATGTTGCCATCATGCTTATAAATTTCAAATTTTGTTGACTTTAAATATCTTCGATGATGTTCTTTTGTCATGCCATAGGAAGTTTGGTGGATTTTTTATAAGAGTACGACAGTTTAAAAAAATAATTCTTAAATTATCGTAGTGGAAAAAATAATTTCAAATATACCGAGTTTTTTTTTTTTTTTTTTTTTTTAGATCATCTTTTCAAAAGATAGATTTATGACCTTTTAAAAAAAATTATAAAAAAATCGTCTTTCCAAGATACGATTTCTAAAATTTCATTTCTAAAATTTCATTTTTTATATGAAAAATCATCTTTTGAAAATACGATTTGGACAAAAAAAAAAAAAAAATGAGAAATGGTCTCTTAAAGAAACGATTTTCAAAAAAAAAAAATTAAGAAGTGAGAAATCGTCTCTTGAAGAGACAATTTCCATAAAAAAAAAAAAACAAAATAAAGTAGTGAAAATTTTAATACAATTATTTATCTATATATTATAAAAAAAAATACAATTTAATATAAACATATATTATAAATCTAATTTGGAATTAAAAAATTAATTATACTCATACAATTATTATAAATATATTATAAAATTAATTAATTTTATTTACTAAATTTAATATAAGATAAATAATATTTATCTATTATTTTTTATTTGACTTTGGAATTTTAAAAGAAAAAAAAATATATTATCAATTTTATGTGAAAATTGAGTTTTAAAAAAATTGTTATTAATTTATTAAAAAAGAAAAAAAAAAAGAAAAAGTAAGAAATTGTCTCTTCAAGAGACGATTTTCACAAAAAAAAAAACTTCAAACATTCTTTCTTTTTTTTCATTCCCTATTATACTAATATAATACAATTATTATAAATATATATTATAAAAATAATTAATTTATTTACTAAATTTAATATAAAATAAATAATATTTATTTATTATTTTTTTCCTTCACTTTGAAATTAAAAAAAAAAAACTATTATCAATTTATGTGAAAAAATGATTTTAAAAATAATAATTTGGTATTACTTTTTTAAATAATTATTTACAAAATAAAATAATTTTGTTTTGTTTTAATTTTTAAATTAATTTTATTATGTAAATTTTAAGATTAAAAATATTAATCTCTAAGTTAAAATTTCATTGTAAAAGGAATAAAATATATATATAAAAAATTAAATTTCAATAAAAATTTCAGCATTAAGAGATATATATTTTTTTAGTATTAATAAATTTAAAAAGAAATAGTAATCATTTGTATATTAAAATATTTTATTTAATAATTATAAATGATAAACAACTAAAGTAATTTGAAAAATAATAAAATATTTCTTTAAAAATAATTTAATACACTTAAAATTAGAAATGATTAACTATTTTTTATTAAGAAAAATTTGAGCAAAATAAAATATTTTTTGGTTATATAAAACTTTTCCTCTTTTTTCAAATTTTAATGTCATAGGTTCCAAGAAAATCAATTAGATAAAAAAGAATAAAAAAAAAATGAAGAAATCATTTGTTTCAAAAACTATATATCCAAATAAAATCCTTGAAATTCAAATACACTATATCATAAATATAAACACCATTGTCTTCCTTAATTATCAAATGATTTTAATATTAAAGAATTAAAGTCACATACTATCATGATTATAAAAAACCAATAACATTGTTTATGTAAATGCTAAAAAATCAACAAGCAGCCCAACAATTAATAAAATATCAATCATAATAAAAAATCAATTATTATCATGAATGCAAAAAACCAATAACCTTGTATATATATCAACCAATAACTTGTATTAATATTTTAATCCTAAGTAATCGACAACATGTATTAATATGTTCAATCCCTAAACAATTAAACGTATTCAAATACTAAATGATTAAGGTTCAACTACTATTATGAATAAAAAAAAAACTAATACCTTGTCCATATATATAAACTAATAAACCAACGAACATCCTAACAACTAACAAAATAATAATGATGAATACCAACAAAGCTAAAATATTAAAATTCAACATTACTAGATGTCAAATATTAGCAGACAATAAATTAACATACATCACTAATAAACTAACAACCAATAAAAATTAGCATGCATCATCAATACAAATAAACCAACAAGCAATAAAAGAGCAACATGTATCATCAATTTATGTTCAATAAAAGATATAAAATTCATCAATGTGTGCCACATGAAGGTGGTTTTTTTCCTCGTTGTGGGCGTTGGTGACATCTTTCCAACTCCGATTGATCTAAGGGACCATCTAATGTTGCTCCATTTCCTCGTCCTTGTCCACATCCTTGATCTTGAACCTGGTCTTGTCCATGTTGTTCAACAAGTGGTGTAGGAAAGTATTGTATTTGCGTCGCCACATCATCGCTAAATAAATGTCTTAATGATTGTGGTGACAAAGTAATGAGTGGTGCTGTAGGTGGAGTAAATGACACCTCGATACTAGACGACATAGGTATATGAAAATAAGGTCTATGACTATGAGAATGCAATAGCTCCAAGATGAATGATGTCCCAACATCTTCCTGTATCACCTCCTCATTAATGGATGGAACTGATGAAAGAGGTAGTGACTAGTCAAGTGGTGTAGAAAAAGTGAAGGCAGTATGTTGTAGAGGCCATGATGATGGAAAATCTAGCGATGGATCTTTAACAAGAAAGTGTGGATCATAAAAAATATGTCATTCACGTGTTTGTACACCTCCACCTCTAGTTTTGGGAAGGTTAAGCTTTTTAAAACAATGAAGATTGGAGTCTTTTTACAGAAGAGCAAAACCAAACTAGCCGTTTGGGGGTTCGACCGATTGACTAGCCGTTAGCATTAAATGCTTGGCAGGTGATCGTTGGACCTCGACCGGACCTCAATTGGTTGAGGTTCAACCTTGACCGATTGAACAACCGTTCTAGAAGAAAGAGAAAGTTTTTTGCACCCTCGACCGGTTGAGCTGGGGGTCGACCCGGACCACGACCGGTTGAGCTTGCGGTCAATCGGTTCCTCATCCGATTCAACCGGTTGAGCCGTTTTTTGGCTAAACAACTAATTTTTTCAACTTAATACCTTTTAAAACAAGTTTTAAAAACATTAACATAAGGTTTTAGTTGAAAAACATAAAATCATCCAATTCTTAAAATAATTAAAACAAAATAACTCTTGGATGATTTTGGTGCATAAGTAAAGAATGTAATGCATGAAAATCCTAGTGCACCAACAACCTTACAAAGAGATCTTATGAAGCTTGGGTACACTTCTCTTTGAGGTGGTCTTCTTCTTCATGATTTCTCCTTGGGTTGATTTGTCTTTGTGATTGCCATTTTGGAAATCGTCTTGCCTAATCACACTTGAAATATAATCATTAGTTCTAAACCTTGTTATGTTATCATCAAAATCAAGATTAACCAAGCCTTGGTTTCACAATCCTCATTACCATCATCTTCATCAAAGAACTCCACATTGTCATCATCATTTCCAGGAAAAATATCAACATAATTTTCAACTGTCATTACAATTGAATTAGTGACCCCTGCCAAATCTACCCTAACTATAGGTTGCATGTCATTATCATAACTTTGCATATACATAGGGGAAGAGGTGTTCTCTTCTACCATTTGTTGACTTGGACCTACACCTTCAATATGCATTGGAGTAGTAAAGTTACTTGACATGGAGTGATGATCAATTGAAGAAGTTTGACAATATATTTCATTTGGAGGAGGAGATTGTGCAACAACATTAAACATTATGCTCACATCACCATCATCTTGAATAGACAAAGTGACATAACTAATAGTACCATTTCCATTTAGAAAGGGAATTGGATATCGGAACATCATATTTAACTTGGTGTAAATACAATTAATATTCAGAGCATGACATAATTTTGTTTCTAACTCGTCAAATGTTATCATACTATTAATTGAAACACCTTTCTCAGGAGGACAATTATAACATACCCCAAATTCACAATCAATAATTTCACCACTAGTATAACACAACACTGTGGTGTAATAATCCATTATCAAACCTATTTAAAATATCAACAAAGAAGTATCATCATCAATAAACTTTATGATAATGATTGATATACAATATGTATTTTGAAAATCTATTTTACTAATATTATGGTGCATTGTCTATTACTAAATCTATTTTTTTAAAGTCATATTTTTCAAAAAAAAGAATGCACGACTACTATTTATATTGTTATATTATTTACATTTAAATAAATCAAATAATATTTTAGTTTTATTTTTAGTTTTATTTTGAGCTCTTAGTATCTTACAAGATTTTTTCAACAATTTAAAACTAATATTAATTTTTTTAAATATATATGATAAATTCATAATTTCGGATAATGTTCTATTTATATTTATTACATTTTAATATTTTTTAAATAATATTATATGAAAAAATAATAATTTAATACTAACAACTATTACTAAATTTATTTTATTTTATTATATACTCTAACATTTTACAACTATATCTTTCTTTTCTTTTTAAAATCGATATTTGAATGAATATAATATAACATTTTAAATGTAAATTTACATATTATATACATTTAATATTTAAATATGTATTATATACATTTAAATATACCATTATTATTTAACATTTTAAATGTACATTTACAATATATTTAATATTCACGGTTACTATTTTATATTATACACAATTATTTTATATATATATATATATATATATATATATATATATATATATATATATATAATATACATTTAAATGAATCAAATAACATTTTAGTTTTATTTCTACTTTTATTTGTATTTATATTTTTACATCTCACTATTTTAAAACAATTTTTTCAATGATTTAAGACTAACATTAATTTTAAAAAATATATAGGAAAAATTCATAATTTCGGATAATGTTGTATTTCTATTTTTTAGATTTTAATATTTTTTAAATCATATATTATGCAAATATATAGATATATAATTATTCTATTATCATTATTATTTTTCATTCTCATTTTACTAATATTTTATTTTATTTTTAATTTTTAATTTTTAATATTTTATAAAACATATTATTTGATTGATAAATATAAGCAATAATCTTATTATTTCATATTAATTAAATAAACTAATATCACTTTTATTTTTTGAATGATTTAATCCATTCATCTCTATATAATGATAATTTACAACAAATAATATTCTAAAAAAATTACCATAAATCCAATAAATTAAATATATATATATATATATATATATATATATATATATATATATATATATATATATATATATATATATATATATATATAACAATAAATATCTATCATGTAGTTCAAAATAAATATGAAACAAAGGCAAAAATATTACCTAGGAATAAAATACTATAACTTTTATTTTTTTTGAATGATTTAATCTATTAAAAATAATAATTTTCAATAAATATTATTCAAACAAATATTACATAATCCAAATAAAATTTAAAATTTATATAATAATAAAAACTATACATTACAAAATAACTCGAAATAAAAAAAAAATAAAGTAAAAAACAAAAATATTACCTTATAAGCAATGTGAGTGTCCGAAGAAAAGAGAGAAGATATGCTAAGAAGTTCCTCAGAGATAAATGAGGGATATAGATAGAAGCAATGAAAAGGGAAAAACTGAGTTTCAAATGGGGAAGAAGGAGAAAATGGGGATGAAGAAGTTTGAAGCCGATTTATATTGTAAGTAAAGTTGGGAAGAGGTAGGATGGGTGTAGTGTATTGGATAGGGGGTGAACGTTTGAATGTTTTAGAAGAAATGACATGAAACAATAAAATTGATGGAGTATTTCAACATTTCAGAAGAAATGACAACACCTCAAACGGTCTTCAAATTAGTTGAGTGTTGCAATAGAATTGTAGTGTAATAGTGTATGAAGTGATGGGGTGTGGTAGGTAAGATTCTCCTGTGGGCTATGGGTGTAGTGCGCTATTAGATTTGGGGAAATGAAGCGTGTAGTGGAGGCTTTGTGGTAAGTTAAATTCTCCTAGTGAAATTATTCCTTTTACAATGAAATTTTAAATTAAAGATTAATATTTTTAATCTTAAAATTTATATAATAAAATTAATTTAAAAATTAAAACAAAACAAAATTATTTATTTTGTAAATAATTATTTAATAAATTAATAACAAATTTGTTTTTTTTAACTCATTTTTTCACATAAATTGATAATAGTTTTTTTAATTGCAAAATGAAAAAAAAATAATAATAGATAAATATTATTTATCTAATATTAAATTTAGTAAATAAAATTAATTCATTTTATAATATATATTTGTAATAATTGTATTATTGTATACATATAATAGGGAATGGAAAAATGAATTTTTGAAGTTTTTTTTTTGATGAAAATCATATCTTGAAGAGACAATTTCTCACTTTTTTTTTTATAAATAAATTAATAACATTTTTTTTAAACTCAGTTTTCACATAAAATTGATAATAGTGTTTTTTTTTTTAATTCCAAAGTCAAAGAAAAAAAATAATAGATAAATATTATTTATCTTATATTAAATTTAGTAAATAAAATTAATTAATTTTATAATATATATTTATAACAATTGTATTATTTTAAATAATTGTATGAGTATAATTAATTTTTTAATTCCAAACTGGATTTATAATATATATTTATATTAAATTGTATTATTTTTTATAATATATAGATAAATAATTGTATTAAATTTCTCACTTCTTTATTTTATTTTATTTTATTTTTTGTGGAAATCGTCTCTTCAAGAGACGATTTCTCAAAAAATAAATAAATAAATTGGCCCAAATCATATCTTCAAAAGACAATTTCTCATATAAAAAATGGAATTTTAGAAATCGTGTCTTGGAAAAATGATTTTTTTTTATAATTTTTTAAAAGGTCATAAATTATCTTTTGAAGAGACGATTTAAAAAAAAAAAAAAAATTGTCCCTCTCCTACCTAGCAAAAACTATGGTAGATTTGGAATTATTTTTCCCACTATAGTAATTTAAGACTTATTTTTTAAAATTGTCGTACTCTTATAAAAAATTTGAAGTTTGGTATCTAATGCTCTTGATTATGTATGCTGACCATACTCTTGATTGTTACCATGCGTTGCTTTTCTTGACCCTTTGATGACCATACTCGACTCTTTGATGGCATGTACATACTTTGTTGGTCAAATTCAAGATGGCCTTGATTGTCACTTCATTCACATGCTATGAAGTGATCTCACATGATGATTGTATAGTTGTTCTTCATTGATTATGTCTCTTTTGTGGACTGATTTGAGGTATATATCATTTTGTGACTATTTTGATCTTGATCACTCCTTGATTGCAATGGGGACTTTTATTTATTTATCTTTTTTTTTTTCTTTTATATTTTATACCTTTTGTATACTTGTGTATTATGATACATTTAATAACACGTTTGCTCTTTGATTTAGAGGTAGTACATGATTAACTATTGGATTTTAATTAAGCACATTATCTCTTACAAAATAATGATCCACTCAAAATCTTTAGTTCTTAACTGAAAAAATTAGATTAAGAGTTATTGCAATAGTGTGAAGATTCTTAAACAAAATGATAGGTATTCTTGGTTGTTTAATTTTCAAGTTATCTAGTAATGAATTGCCACCACAAGATTTCTAAGAATACATTTTCTAAACTTTTGCTTTCAATCTCGATACTAGCCTAAAGACTATGTGTTGCTTATTAGAGCATCAAGACATAATATTTCTTAAGTAGATGCAAAAACTAATGGTTCGCCAATATCATCAAAATCACTACACCAATATGTAATTGTATGTATAACTCATTAAGCTCAGTTGTGTAGGAAACCTTAGATTACTCCATTCTTCATCCCAAAAATAGTTAGATGTATGGTATTCTTCCTAGGGTTGTAGATTCTAGTAATGAAAGTAATATATATAAAAAATAAATAAAATTCTAGGATCTAGTGTTTAGTGGCATACATGAGATTTGCATGTTCACAGATCTAATCTTGTTAATGAAAAGATGTTGAAGAATGTAACAGGTAGTGTAGACCTAACGATATTTTGTTATGATAACTCTTTGCTTGAATCTCAACACTAAAGGGGTGGAATCATCTCTTTAGTGTTGGTAGCTATAACTCTTTCTCTATTTCTAAGTGAACAAGTAGATTGTCAAAAGATTAAAGCCTTAACCTTAAAGAGGGATATATATATATATATATATATATAGGCTCCAAGTATTCTTAAGTGACTTAAGCTCATCTTGGGCTCAGGTCACTTAAACTAGCCCATTTGGGTCTTAGTTGATTAATTAACCCTATTAGACTTCAATTAATTAATTACCTTAGTTTAGGTAAACCATTCACTAGCTTTTATGCAACTTTATGTATTAACCAAAATGCCTTTATGCATACAAGTGAACCAAAGAATTCGAACAACCCTCATAAACTATGTCTTCAAGGAGTACAAGCTCAAGTAGGGACCACTAAGACCCATAAGCGAATACTTGCTCTCACAAAATCCAATTCTAAAGTCGACTCAACATCCCATTATAGAGAGTCAACTGCACTTTATAGGTTACTGTCATCAACTTCCATCAATAGTCTATAAAGAATATGTTGGTCACCTTAGGGTCTTACCTATAGGTTAAAACTACTTCAAACTTAAGCACAAGCTTAACATTCTCTCAAGGTTGAGAGACCATATAATATAATAGCTTGGTAAGGTCATGACTACTCGATAGTCTCACATCATGACTCACAATAGGTCTTGTTCAATATATAACCATACATACTAGTGCATTCACCATAAGAAAACCATCCCAAGGACCAAGACCAATCATCCCTCTATCTAAGGAAACTTGGATATCTCCATTCCCAACCTTGGATCTTTTAAGGTACATGCAATCTATTCCTAGGACTCTTTAGATCTAATACAATGGATAAACATGGCAATAAAAACCATTAAAAACATAGAACTAGAGAGTTTAGATATCATACTTATGACCTGGTTGTTTCTAAATCAAATCCAATAAGATGAAAAGACTCTATAAGTGTTGTAAATTTCATAAACCCAATAATCTTTCACCTGATCACTCTTTCATTGATCTTGGTACAAGATAAGGGTTTCATTCTCTCTAGAGGGAAAAGGTTTTCTCTTTGGAATCTCTAAAAATAGAGTGAAAATTTGAAGCCCTAAACCTTTAAAGAGGGTTATATAGGTTTCCTTATGTGCTTAAGTGACTTAAGTTGAACTTAGGCTTGGGTCACTTAATCTAGTCCATTTGGGTCTTAATTAATTAATTAGTCTAATCCAAAAATACCATTCATATGATCTAATGCAACCTTGTATTTTTACCAAAACACCTTTATGCACATATATAAATTAAAAACCCAAAAAATACCCTCAAAACTATGTCACCATGAATATGAAACTCAAGTGGGGACCATTAGAACTCATAGGAAAATACCGACTTCTTCACAATCCAATTCTAAAGTTGACTCAACATTCTATTATAAAGAGTCAGTTGCACTCTAATATCATATGTATATTACAAAGAGATAGAACTCAAGTTTGTGACCCATTATCCACTGCATATAGACTTCCCTTGAATTAGTGTCTATAATCTAATGAGATATGTGTTATTAACCTCTCAAGATTACCTCTCAAATTCTTTAGTTACAGATCCTCCTATTATGTGATCAAATGACATACCTTAACTCATGAAGAGTATGTGTCAAATTTCACTAAAAGAATTATTGCAATGCCACATATTTCATGAACATAATTCCTTAAGATCACTTAAGTGAATGCACTATCTCAATCTCATGAGATATCATGGTGTCTCTATTGAGAATACTCATTATCACCAGTTTCTATCAATAATGACCTAATCGATAGAGAATATATGACCACCTTAAAGTCTCACCCATAGGTCAAAGCCTCATGATGACTTCAGTACAGGCTCACCATCCTCTCAAAATTGAGAGTTCATCTAGTATAATAGTTTGATAAATTCTGACTACCCGATAGTCAATGTCATGATTCATTGTAAGTTTTGTCTAATGTGTGATCATATATACTAGTGCACTCACCATGGGAAACTTATCCCAATGGCCAAGAGAATTCATTTTTCAAATTAGAAAGTAGTACACCACAACCTCATATAGATTGCCTAAGTCTATAAACCAACTATGAACTTATCAATCTTGCAAGGAACCCATGACTTCAACCTTTCGTGAAACTCTTAATGCACCCAAGTGATGTACAGTGCAAGTGATGCAAGCTTGAATGCTCAAATCAATATCAATGCAAATGATGGATAGATAAGTGGGAACTCGAGTTTAACTTTGTTACATTATGTCTTGCTTTTAAGGGCTCTATCTCAACACTCTCCAATCAGGAAGTAGTGCATTACAATCTCAAATGAATACATGTTAAAGTTATTTTGTAGGTATAATTGATATAGGTATGGTTAAGGATAAAAATATATGTAAACACAACTATAATATATTTAATAGAGTAATGTTTGTTCATATACAACAAAGAGCAAAGTTGGTTTAGTAGTTGCCAAGGGTTCAATTTGAACCTTTTAACCTGGGTTTGAATCTTTTTTCCATTGTATAAGTTTTATCATTTGTGTGCTTTGACTGAGTTGACTAGCTGGAGCGTGCTATGCCCAAGTTAACTAAGTAGGTAAGAGGAAGCTGGAGTGTGGGAATTCCCCAAAAAATTGAAAAATGTTGAAATATTGTCAACATATTGGCAATTTTTCGACAATTTTTTACTTGATCGATAATCGATGCCCAATTTTGTATCGACCACTCCTAATATCCTAAATTTCATCAATATTTCAACAAAATTTCCTGACATTTTCATTCATGAGTTGATGTAATACACTATAATGTGTAGTTAGAGATCTATGTACTGAAGCTTTATATTTAACTCATGTATGTATGTTGTATATTGTTAATAGTAATACATTGTGAAGGTTTTTAGCCTATTAGATTAAAATTATGATATAAATCTACTAACATTACAATGTAAAAATACTACAAATATGATACATTATGACATGATCAAAATCTACTCAATCTTTTTTTTATTTCAAACAAACACTTTCCTTACAAAAAGTTGTTAAATGGATGATACAAGGAATAATGTTCATTGAATTGACACAAATGTGGAGCAACCTAAATCATCATAAGTAAGTGAAATTTCCAACAATATCCAAATAATGAGGTATACATAAGTAACCTTGATTCATATTCAAGTAGGAAAATATGTATAAAAAATTTGTAACAAGATAGTAAACAAAAACTTCTAGCTTGTATTGAACAATACTCATGAATTTTTTGAATAAGATGTCTAGCATCTATTAAGTATCATATTACATTGAAATATATATATATATATATATATATATATATATATATATATATATATATATATATATATATATATATATATATAGATCATAAATATTAAAATAACTAAATTCTACTTTGCCTAAGTATTTGAATTTCTAGTATGATAATCATTTTATACTAACTTCTTTCTTTGAAGATACAATATATTAATGGATTACCCATTGAATGAGAGAGAAAAAAAGAAAAAAAAAATTAATGACATATAAATGGAGTACAACGAATTCATTTACATGCAAATTGTTTTAACATTCTTGTGTTTTTTAAGATTCTAGTTAAAACAACCTAAGATAATCACTGTAGAAGGGGAGTAAATAAGGTAATGATCACTTTTTACAAATTTAAACTATATGAATTCAAATGACAAATATATGAAATTAAATAGCAAATAAAATAGAAAATCAATTGCATCTAAAATAAGGAAAGCAAAGAAGAGAGATTGTAAACTCAAGATTTTATAATTGTTCAACGAAACTCGACCTACGCCCACTCTCCTCAAGTTCTTAACTGAGTGAGGATTCCATTAATTTAAGGCTTCCAACACAAGCCTCCAAGCTTTATAATTGATTTATGGTTCCAATCAACCCTCTTAGACTTTTGGCTCCAAACTCTCTCTTGGAGTTATTACTCCAAACATCATTTACAACAAGACATTTCAAGACAAGTCTCCAAACTCTTTCCTCAAGTGATACTTATACTTGAGCTCACCTCACAAAAGTTACAAGAAATGATAAGAAATATTCTCAAAAAATCCTAATATGAAATCTAAGTTCCAATAATACAAGATAAACAAGGATTGAGGTACACTAATTGATATGCAAGTTTGAAAAAACACTCCCCCAAGGCTCAAATAGTAGTCATAAAAGATTTAGCACCCTTACAAAAACAAAGAAGTTTAGAGCTTTAAATAGGGTTTGGAAGCCCAAACAAGTTGTTAGACACAGTTTAGGTTTGATTGATCAGGCAATCGGTTCAATCGATTCACTAATTGTTGAACATTTAATGCTTTGGTAAGTGACTATTGGAGGTCAAAACATTAATTGATCCTTGATTGGTCCTTGATCGCTCAAGGCTTTGCCCAAACCAACTAGACATATGCTACTGAAAAATGAGGGGTATGAAATGCACCTCGATTGGTTGAGCCTAACAAGCTCAACTGATTCCTTGAACCTTAACTGGTTGCATTGTAAAGTGCTTAAACAACCCAACTTGAAGTCTAGAACCTCCAACAACTTATGTTTAGCTTCTTAAAGCCTTTTAAGACAAGTTTAGAAAGGATTTAGCTTAATGTTTTAATTGGAAATGTGAAATTATCTAATGATAAAAAATTTTAAAAACAATTTAGAACTTGGATAATTTTGTTATGCAAAAATAAAATACATAATCTTAGTGCATCAACAACCTTACAAAGAGATCTTAAACAAATGGGACTTGAAAGCTTTTCTCATTCTTCTTAATTTTCTTTTGGCTTGATTTATGTTTATGATTGTCACTTGAAAATCTTCTTACTAAACAAACTTAGAGTAAATCATTAGTTTTAAATCTTATTTTATTATAAACAAAATCAAGATTAACCAAACTTTGGTTTAATACTATGCATTGGTAAATGGTCTCCCAAACTTCATTATCATCTAATATTAGAAGTTGTGTCAAAAGTTTTACCTTTTATTTTGTCATCTTCTCTTAGAACTTACAAGGAAATATTTCAATGTTATTATCAATCAACATTTTTTTGATAAAATACACAATGGTTTCTTTAAAAAAAAAAAAAAAACTTATATATCTTGTGAATTGGTATTTTATTTAATTTCTAAGGTTGGCTTATGGTATAAAGCATGGTAGGAAGTATAGTGTGATAACCTATAATTGGCGGTATCGTAAAAACATTCAAAACTTTATAAATTAAGTTGTAATGTATCGTAATGTGAGTGTTTTTATGTTGCAAGTGTAATGAATTTTATCATACTAAGCTTTTATAATAAAAGTAACAATGTTAAAGATGTTTTTGTGTACCTATTGGCATCCAACATAGCACTCTAGTGTATGACCACCATCCACTTAATGCATTAATTTATTACTTAATTTTTATTAAAAATATTAGAAGTCTTGTGACTTCAAATTGATATTATATTTTACTTCTAAGGTTTGTTTATAACATCAAGCATGTTATGGAGCATAGCATAGTAACCCATTATTGTCAGTTTTGTAAACAAATCAAAAGTTTCGAATCAAGTCTTATTATAGTGTATTGTAATATTAGTATATGTATATTAAAAGTATAGTATATTTATGTCATACCCATATTTTATTAAAAATAAAACAAAGATCAACATGTAAAGTAACTCAAACATACATTAAATGGACTAATAGTCATTAAATATATAAAGTAACCTCAATCAAATGCAAATACAATAATGAATACAAATGATGTCATATGTCAATATCATTAAGCACTCTCATGCGATCATTTATTTTTCTACAATAGTATATTTTGGAAAATACAAGCATTGACTTAGGTTAAAAACTTGATATGTGGTAACATCATTGCAATACTAATTATCGACAATTCATATTATTTATTCACCAAAAATAAGTAGTATAGGATTTTAAGGTCACATTGTAAGCTTGCAACTAATTTGAGTACCAAGCCATGTACCAATGAAAATCTACCAACAAAGCACCAAGTACTTTATGAAGCAACTATTTTATGTTTTTTTTTTTCCTTCGATAAATTATCATCATATTAAAAAAAAATTACTTTTAAATATACTACAAGACATGACAAATTTCTTTTCCTTAAGTTTTATAAATAGAGCCTTAAATGAAAAAAAAAAAATCTTAGAAAAATTTCAATTAACTATTTTATGTTAAAACAAAAATATCTTTGAGGATGTTAACAAAAAATGGGGAAAAAACCAATATCAATAAATATATAAACAAATTTCAAGCTTAGATGTGTATTCGATTTTGAGAACTACTAAAAAGGAATGAAAGATTTTTTTCCCTAGGTTTTATAAATGAAGTTATAAGTGAAAAAAAATCATGGAATTATTTCCTATTCAAACAAAAATATCTTTGACGACCTTAACAAAAAAAAAACATATATAAATAAATGTATAAACAAATTTCAAGCTTAAACACATATTTTATTTGTAATGCTTTTGAAAAGGCATGATAAATTTCTTTTCCCAAGGTTTGATAGGAAAAAAATTCTTGAAAGGGAACCATTTCCTATTGAAAAAAATAGAGCTTTGAGGACATCAACAAAAAATCCTAGTTTAGAGAAAACAAATTATCCAATTATGAATTCAATAAACTTAATACAGAACTTCAAATTGATGAATGATAGTTTTTCATTGATTATTTCATTCGTTCATGTACAAAGTATATATAGAGGGTAATCACCATTCTAAGAAAGGGAAAGAATGATATAAGGAAAGAACAACTAATATCCTAATATCTCAACATTCATAATATTTAAACATTACTAATATCTCAACACTCCCCCTCAAGTTGGTGCATAGATGTCACACATGCCCAACTTGTCTAAAAATTTTAAGAACATCTGACTTGAGATTGTAGCTTTGATGAGGATATCGGCCAATTGATATTTTGATCGAATCTTAAGCAATTTCACAATCTTATCATCCAACTTCTCCTTAATGAAGAATCTATCCACCTTGACATGCTTTGTACGATCATGTTGTACTGGATTATGAGCAATATCATATGTGACTTTATTGTCACAAAAAAATCGGATTGGTTGCCTAGATAGGTAACCTAAATCCTATAAGAGGAATCTTAGCCATAATGCCTCACAAAGTCCTAGAACCATACCCCTAAATTTCGCTTTTGCACTTGAACGAGCGACGACATTCTGCTTCTTACTTTTCCATGTCACAAGATTACCACCTACAAAGGTAAAGTAACCAGATGTAGATCGCCTATCATCCACTGCACCGGCTCAATCAACATCAGTATATACTTCTATACTCTGATGATCAACATTTTTAGTGAACAAAATTCCCTTCCTAGGAGCATTCTTCAAATACCTCAAAATACGCATGACTGCATTCATATGTTACTCTCCAGGATTATGCATGTATTGACTTACTATACTCAATGCATAAGCAAGATCTGGTCTTGTATGAGCTAAGTACATTAATCTCCCCACAAGTCTCCGGTATCTTCCCTTATCGGTTGATACTTGATTAGGCTTAACACACAATTTCAGACTTTTTTCTATTGATGTATCAATAAGTTGACATCCCAACATTCCAGTCTTCTGTAAAAGATCTAAGACATACTTTCTTTGAGACAGAAAAATTCCTTCACTTGATTGAGAAACTTCAATCCTAAGAAAGTATTTCAGATAATTAAGATCTTTCATTTCGAATTCTCTAGATTGATAATTTTGTAGAGCTTTTCTTTCTTCAGGATCATTTCTTATAACTACCATGTCATCCACATATACAATGAGTGTCGTAATCTTACCATGTTGCTTTTTCAGGAACAAAGTGTGATATGAATTACTTTGACGATAGCCAAAAGCTCTCATCGACTTTGTGAACCTTCCAAACCATGCTCTCGGGGATTGCTTCAACCCATACAATGACTTTTTCAATTTGCACACCTTCTGACATTGTTTTTCTGACACCATGCATCATGGTGGAATATCCATATATACTTCTTTAGATAACTTGCCATGCAGAAAGACATTTTTCACATCGAACTGTTGTAATGGTCAATCCAGGTTTGCAACTAAAGACAGTAATACTCGAACTGTGTTGATCTTAGCTACATGTGCAAATGTCTCTGTGTAGTCAATTCCATAAGTTTGAGTGTACCCTTTTGCTACCGGTTTTGCTTTAAATCGTTCAATACTACCATCTGCCTTGTACTTCACAATATAGATCCAACGACACCCAACTAGCTTATTTCCTAGTGGACATTCTACAAGTTCCCATGTTTCATTCTTCTGCAATGATTTCATCTCTTCATGCATGGTTGCTTTCCACCTTGGATCAGCCAAGGCTTCCTGCACACTGTTAGGAATAACTACAATAGATAATTGATTTACAAATGACTTATTTGATTCAGACATACGATGGTTAGACACATAGTTGCTCATGTGATATTTGACTTTGGTAGACAATTCAGGTTCATATGTGGGTTTAGGAATACCTCTATTATGACGGTGTGGAGTTAAGGATCTTTCCCCAATGACTGGGGTTGTGTTACCATTGGTTGTGGAAACAATTTTTTATGAGGAAGGTCTAAGGGGTGAAACCTGTCTAGAATTAAAAGTCATATGATCTGTAGCACCAGAATCAATTATCCATGCACTATTAATAACAAGTGTAGAAGTATTTAAAAAATTGTCACCATAATCTGTAGCGGCTACCAATACAGAGGCTTTTTCATCAACATTAGCCTCTGTTTTTATTTTCGCAACAACTGCAATCAAGGTTTTCTTGGAATCCTTCTTCCGTTGATCACGATTATGATCCCACCAGTATGGATATCCCACAATTTCAAAGCAACAACTCTTGGTATGACCAGTCTTATTGCAGTGAGTGCATTTGAAGGTTGACTTATCAATATTAGGGTATGTCTTAGGATGGTTGGTCTTGGATTGGTCCTGCTAATTCTAGGTTGATCGCTGTCGGACTACCATAGCTGAGGTGTCAGGGTTTTCAGATTCTGCTTCCATACTAGCATGACGCACTACCTCTCATCGAATCAGTGCATAGCATTATTCCAAATCGGGGAGAGAATCTTTGCGTAGAATCTCTCCTCGAATTTGCTCAAAGTCACCATCCAATCTAGCAAGAAAGATGTCCACCCGTTGTCGTTCAATGGATTTCCGGTATGTTGCCATGTCCTCAAGGTCTTTCATGACTACCTTATCCCGATGATCCAATTCGCAAAAAATTTCAGTTAACTCTCCATAATATTCAGAAAGAGACCTGCTGCTTTGTTTGGCAGTAAAGGATTTTTTATTCAAAGTGAAAACTTGTAATTCATCACTTCCATCATTGAAGGCCTTTGATAATGCACTCAAAATTTCTTGAGCGGTGGGTAAGCGTAAGTAATGCTTCATAATTTCTGGACTCATGGACATTAACAACCATCTCTTCACCTTTCGATTCTCAGCATACCATTTTTCATATCCATTTTCTGACTCTTTTGGTGGATTTGTCTTACCTCGAATGTAGGAAAGTTTTTCCTATTCGGCAATATGCATCTCTATGAGTTGTGACCAAACGTCATAGTTTGATTTAGTCAAAATAATTCCTGGATAAAAAGTACCTTCAAATTGAAAAACAATAGTATTTTTTTTACTTTTTTTTTTTTTTATCGCAAAGGAGGGGCGATGACTGGCCTTACCGACAAAATATCCAGGATTTCAGTTCCATGGCTCTAATACCAACTTCAAATTGATGAATGGTAGTTTTTCATTGATTATTTCGACCCTGATGCCTTGACAAGGTTCCGGATTATGGTCTATTGCTAATCACGGAATGTTATTAATCCATGGATTCCTGTTGCAAAGGTTGTTCGCTATTTTTTTTGTATGGTTTTTTTAAGTAAAAAAAATTTAAAATAAATTTTTTTTGGTCGTTCATGTACAGAGTATATATAAAGGGTAATCACCATTTTAAGAAAGGGAAAGAATGATACAAGGAAGGAATGATATAAGGAAAGAACAATTAATATCCTAATATCTCAACATTCCTAATATCTAAACATTCCTAATATCTCAACAGAAACCACAAATTGAAAAATAAGACAAAGACATTAATTAAACCATAAAAAAATAATTAAAAAAACTAAAATTTAGATATGTGTATACCTAAATGAAAAGAACAAAGTTAAAATCCAAAGAGATCTCTAAGGATGCATGAAAAAGAATTAACTACAAAAACAATAAGAAAAAATAAGAATGAAAATGATAATAGCAATAACAATATAATATAACAAAAATCATGAAATAGAAGACATTATATCTATTCATGTAAAAATTTGAAGTTTGAGTCATAAAACTCTAAGCTTTGAGATTCAAAATTCAAATTTTTTTAGTCAGATTACTTTGGTTTTGTCATGTAACTTTAAGAAAATGAAATTTCTAAGATATTCAAATCGAAACCCTAAAAATTCAATCTCGATTTTGTAATGGATCTTAAGGAAATGAGATTTCTTCGGTACTCAAAATGAAACTCTAGGAATTAAAGTCCCTATAAAGAGAATTCTTGTATATTTAGAATAAAACCCTAGAAATTAAAATCATCATAAAAGTAAACTCTTAAACAAAAATAAAAATGTCTACCTAAGAAAATATGTTAAGATACCTTTTGAAGAAGAATTTTTTAAAACTTCTTTAGATTGTGATTTATGAAAGAGGATAATAACCAAGACAAGAAAAAAATATATATAGAAACGATAGAAATTAAAGTTTGATTATGGTTTCTTCTCTTATTTCCATGGTTTTAAAAACTGGATTGGACCGGCCAGTTCAATTGCCGACCAAATCACGGTTCCTATTTGGTCTAACTAAATGGGTCTGCCAAAGATTGAATTGAATCAAATTGATTGAACCGACTGTCAGACCGATGAACTAGTCGGTTCTCTCCAAATTGGATAATTCAATATTTTTTCTTTTTAAGCTAAAAAAAATATTTGAATGCATTTTGCACCAAAACGACAACATTTCATAAGGGAACCGGATCACTCTATGAGGAGCCCATCCAAGCCATTTGTCATCAAGCCCTATAAGTTTTTAGTCTTACAAGTTAATGATTCTTGCATGTCGTTTATACCCCATAATCCATACATACATACATATATATATATATATATATATATATTATTAATTTTTTATATGGAATTAGTTAGTGAGAAGAAAAAAATTTTGAGAGCTGGAGAGCTTGAATTAGGACCTTCGAGTGTAAAAATTGAAGCCAAAATTTTTATTGTATAAAAGTATTAAACACTTTCACATTTATTTTTATAATAATTATATAATGTAATTAAAAAATAATATAAATTAATTAATATAATAATTTCAAAATAATAAAATACAAAAGACATACAAATAAAATTAAATATTACAATTTTTTATTTTAAATATATCTTTATATTTAAATATCATAAATATTCTATTTAATAAAATTTAAAACATTAATATATTTATATTTATTTTCATCATTTAATTAGATATGTAAAATATAAAAATGAAATATATTAAAAAAAAATTAATTATATATAATTTTAATTTATTATAATTATTTAAAATTTTATATAATATATAAATTATTATTTATAATTTCACGACCTACAGCCCAACTTGTGGGTGAATCGATAACTTTTTTAATTCAAATCATCGATACGCTAATGAAAACATTGCTTATTTCTAACAACCGAATCTATGCAGTAATTTTCCTTTTTTCCATTTTTTTATTTTTATTTTATTTTTTAACGGGTGTATATTTACATAATTCTCTTAAGCATGAAGGCGGGTAAGGTGGAACGCCGCCATTACCTGTAAGGAGACTCGTACCCTGGAAAGGCCATTTGCTGATTGTTCCGAATTCCGAAGGTCTCGAGTTCTAGTCACCACAACAATGGCGCCTGTGAAGGTCACAGGGCCTGTTTTTGCTGCTCTCTCCATCGCTGTACTCTCCTATCTCCTCTGCAATTCTCGATCCAGAAAAACCCACAAACCGATATCGAAAAAGAAGCCAAGAAGAGGACTTATTGAAGCCATTGGCAACACCCCTTTGATTCGAATCAATAGCCTCTCTGAAGCCACTGGGTGCGAGGTCATTTTAATCTTTATTGCTTCAAGTTTTCATCCTTTTCTGATTTTGTGATCTGGGTCTTTGTTTGTTTCCATTTTTGTGAACCGGGTCTTTGTAAATTTATTGGCAATTTCAGTCTTCCTCTTCAATCTTGCATTTCTTTTTTCTTTCTTTTTTTTTTTTTTTTTTTTTAATTTTTGACTTGGATCCTTTCAAATTTCCAGTTTTGTTATCTGTGTCCTACATTTTATTGTTAATTTATTTATGCTTCTTCTTTTGCCTGTTTGTGCAGATTCTTGGGAAGGCTGAGTTTCTGAATCCAGGAGGGAGTGTGAAAGATAGAGTAGCAGTGAAAATCATTGAAGAGGTGAGTCATTTTTACCGGTAGAAGGAAAATTTAGAGTTTTATGCTCTTTGAAACAGGAATCGAAAAGTGGATTCAACTAAGTAGAGTTGTCTTATAGGAGTCACATTGTGGGTGGGGGGGGGGGGAGTTTCCTTGTGTTTAAGGCCCTGGTTAGATTTACTCTAGAGAAGGCAAAAGCTCCTTTTTAAGCTGAATTAAGAGCTTTGAGGCTCCAATTTTATTTAAAGAGTTTATAGCTTATTACTTAAAAGAGTTTATAGCTTAATATGGATGTGAGGAAAATATTACTTCTTAAAAAATATTTCTGTTTTCTGCTTTTTAAAAATATAAAAGAGGAAGTATATCCAAACAAAACATAAGTTACCCTGTTTTCATGAATTGATTCTTTGTTTTGTATGTGATTTAAAGTTTTATCCCTATTGGGTGATTAGTTCTTATCGGGCTGCATTGATGAGTAAAAAGAAATGGAAGTCAATATAGTGTTGATGCTAGTAATTACAAGGAGGGATTGATTATGAATCTTAAGCATTGTCACAAGATGCATAACACTTTCTTTTTCTCATCTTTCAAATGTTCCTATGCAATATCATTGAAGTGGCCCACTACTTGTCTTTCCTCCTTTCATTGTTGATCCGATTCCTGTCTTGTATTTTCAATTCTTTATAACAAAATGGAACACATTAGGGTATCAAATGGCTATCAATCATCTTTATTCCCTTGATTTCACTCTTCATATTTGATGTTTGTATGGGAGAGATTGTCTTTATGAAAGTAGATTTCTGGGACCAGTTTTGTGTTTTCTTTCTAGGGCTACTAATAGTTTACAATCATTTCTTACAGAACCCTTTTTTTCTAAGGGATAGGATGAGGCATCTCTACATCTGAAATTCTTAATTCTACAGAACGCTGTGGGCCATTCGGTTTCTTTAAAATTGAATATGCTCTAAATGTTAAGGAATCCGTCCTTATAGGCATACAAATCAACCATCAGATAAATATAGTCCAGTGGGAATCAGTCATCTATGTGTTCAAGCATTGCGAAAAATTGAGTGATCATGATCAGTCACCAACAGGATACAGAATTAGCTAAGGACACAAGTCCTGTGGAAATTAAATTAGTTTATTTGTTTCCATATTCTTTGAAGGCTATAATTCATTTTGTACATCAAAGCAATTACGGCCATACTAAACGATCAGAATGGCATTCTATAATAAATTTTGTAAATTGATAATACTTGTAATTTATATCTAGGAAAATACAAACAGCCCCCTCAAAGTCAAGCAGCACTTGTAGATTGCTTCATTATGTTGTGATGCTTGAGAATCTAATCATACTGCTATATTGGTACTACTATAAACCTAGCAATGGATACAAGTCTCCAAGATCTATCCAAGAAAAGGAAAAGGAGAGAAAATTTTACCGATTCAAGTTTTCTAGAGTCAAGTTTAGTTGTCGTTGATATTATTTGGAATTTAGAAAGTTTCTAGAAAATCTTCTTTATCAGGAACTCTTATTACAAATAAGTTTCCAAAAAGTTCTTTATGTTTCTAATTCCCAAAAAAAAAAAAAAAAAAGTTAACTCCATTATTTGGTAGATTTTGGAGATTTAGTTCTTATTAGTTCTATGTACATTTAGTTTCTTTTTTTCATGGTTTTATTCAGTTAATAAGGTTTTTTTAAAGACTATAAATAAGGTTAATTGCTATAAATGGATGAATGATAATGAATAATATGAAAATTTTTTTCAAGCCTTGCAATTTTCAATGGTAAGAATCTGATGCTTTCCTTCTAGATGAGACTCCTAGAAAATCTTAGTGAATTTTTAAGGTTTTATCCTATCTTTTCTTCTCTATCCTTTTCCTCTTTTCTGTCAATCTTTTATTTTCTTTTTCATGTTGGTATAATTTTATTCTCCATTGCTCTTTTTAAATCTTAAAATATTGAAGGCCAATGCCATCTTATCTGGTTGTAAACAACCATCCAAGGGTTGTCCTACATCACCCAATATGCAAATATTAGATTCTAAAAGAATATTGAAGGATGTGGGTAAGTGTTGGTGGCTCATTTGCCCTTGATATTTCATGTACTTTGTTTTTTGATAATTCCATGCCTAGTCTCTTAGTTGTTTTGTGCTGTCCTTGTTAACTATTCTGTTTTCTTTGTTGCTCATTGTTACCTGTGGCCATATAAAGGCTCTGGAATCTGGCCAGCTAGCTCCAGGTGGAGTAGTGACAGAGGGCAGTGCTGGTAGCACTGCCATTAGCCTTGCTACTGTGGCTCCTGCATATGGATGCAAATGTCATGTTGTTATCCCAGATGATGTTGCCATTGAGAAAGTATGTATGAACTTTATTCTTCTGTAAACCTCATAGCTGTGCTTGTTGAGTTTGGAAACTTTTACTGGACTTGTATAGCCAATTAACCATTATGCGCTCTTTTCTCTTCTTCCAAAGAAAAAGGAAATTATCTAGTTTAGGTACTATTAAGGTTTTTTGTTTCCTTTTTAATTCCCCGCTTTTATTTATTTATTTATTTTTATTTCATTTAAAAAAAAAATTACTTGTGCAACTTTTCTCAGTCTCAAATTCTTGAAGCCCTTGGAGCTACAGTTGAAAGAGTAAGACCAGTTTCAATTACACATAAAGACCACTATGTCAATGTTGCAAGGAGGAGAGCTTTGGAGGCAAATGAATTAGCATCAAAGCATGGAAAATATATAGGAATGGATGCTGATGGCCTAGTGCAAGCCAATGGTCATATATCTGAGGAAGAGAAACAAAATTCAGTTTTCTCAAGCAATTGTAAAGGTGGTTTCTTTGCAGATCAGTTTGAAAACCTAGCAAATTTCCGAGCTCACTATGAGGGTACTGGGCCTGAGATATGGGAGCAGACCGGTGGTGATCTGCATGCTTTCGTGGCAGCTGCAGGAACTGGTGGCACTCTGGCTGGTGTTTCCCGGTCTCTCCAGGTTATTTTTCCTCCATCTTTTTATCAAACCTTTTTTCTGCACTTCAATTGTGCCAGGAAAGTCACTGTAGTCATTACATGTTCAACAGGAAAAAAGTCCAAATATCAAATGCTTTCTGATTGATCCTCCTGGTTCTGGCTTGTTCAATAAGATAACAAGGGGAGTAATGTACACTAGAGAGGAGGCTGAAGGACGGAGACTGAAGAATCCATTTGATACTATTACTGAAGGCATTGGAATCAACCGGTTGACCCAGAATTTTTTGATGGCAGAACTTGATGGGGCTTTCCGAGGCACAGATATGGAAGCTGTTGAAATGTCCAGGTTGGTCCAAACTTTGCCCCCTTTGTGTATTTCTTCATATTGCCGTGCGGTTGTCTAAATCTAGAGAAAAAAGAAGTAAAATCCCATCGGAATGATATGGTGGCACATGCTTCTTTCTCTACCCTTTCTATGAAAGAAAGGGAGCCTCCAAGGAAGGGAAGTGGTAACCAAATGGTGAAAAATGTAAAATTCTAAAATTTCTTGGCCACCCTGAAGAACATCTTTAACAGTTGTATTTTTCTTGAGCATTGGCTCTTATTCTATGTTCCCATTTAAACTTTCATCAGGTATCTTCTCAAGAATGATGGACTATTTGTCGGGAGTTCTTCAGCCATGAACTGCGTTGGAGCTGTCAGAGTGGCACAGTCGATCGGCCCTGGTCACACAATTGTAACAATTCTGTGTGACAGTGGGATGAGGCATCTGAGCAAATTTTACGATTCCCAGTATCTGTCTCAGCATGGTTTGACACCCACAGCAACCGGGTTAGAGTTCCTTGGCATCAGCTGAGATTTTTTTTCTGGCCAAAAGGTATCAGTCTCATTCAACTCTTTGATGTCTGAACATTATTGACCCCAGTTTGAGCTGCAAGATGTTTTACTAAAGTTGGAGTAGCACGATCAGGCTGCTCACTAGAAAGCATCTCATGTGAGATCGAGTATGAAGCCATGGTCTGATTTTTGAACCAAGACAATGGTGCGGATGCAGAGAGATCCATATTAGTAACTGGTAAGGGCTAGGACATTCATACTTCTACATAGAGGAGAAGTGCATACAAAGTTCATTATCATTTTTCTATGAAAAATCAATAAATCAAGTCGCCTTGTGAGTTGCTCTAGAGATCAATTTTGGGATTATGAGTGTTCTTGTAGTGATTGATTTTGGGATCAGGAGTTCAGCAATGAATTATTGGCCCAACCCGGGTTTTCATGCCTACCATTTGCATTTACATATTCATTGTTTGAGTCGGTCACCAATGTTTTAAAAATAGTCAGTAGTTGAATCGAAAAAATTATATTCACTATTTAATGATGAAACTGGTCAAACCCATGATTGAATCATGGTCGAAATGGTTACATTATAAATATATAATTTGTATTTTATTAAAATTAATATTAATTTTAAGAAATTTAAAATATATAATTAAAATTTTTAATAATATTTTTTATATATTGGATATATAAAATCAAATGATAAAAATAAATATAAATGTAATAATATATTAAATTTTATTAAATAGAATACGTGTAATATTTAAATATAAAGATATATTTAAAGTGAAAAGAAAATTATAATATTTTATTTTATTTTATATGTATGTCATTGTTTTAAAAATTACTATATCAATTAATTTATATTATATTATACATAAATGTGTGTGCAAATATTTATACCTGCTTAAATATTTTATAATTTTATATGATAACAATTTGAAAATAACATTAATATATAAAAATTTACCATAATATTTACACCCAAGGAGTTGTACAGCTCGGTGGGCCCTTGTTCATTTTGTCAATTGCAGGTCCCTAGCTACAGTGTCTACCGAGTTTCTTTTCCTTCATAGCCAATTACCAATCCCACATCAAAATATGATAGGTTGGTGAGCTTGGTAGTAAGAAACTTTGGGCCAGAAGAGGAAATCCATCAATGTTTTGGACAAACAAAAGTTGACTACTTCATAGGAAACCGGACAGTGTTCAAACGGTTTGACGACGGCCCAACTTATAAATGGTCCATTTCACTCAACCGGGCCGATTGGACCAGACGATCCAATTTTTAAAATATCGGTTATCACGAAATAGACAATAAAAAAGTGCCATAGTGTCAAGTGTCAACAATGGAGAGCTCGACAAAGGCCTAGTCTTACAGCTCCATAGTCTTGTAGCTGAACTCCAAAGGAAACCAGACACAGTTCAAACAGTTTGACAACGGCCCAACTCATAATCGGTTCATTTCACTCAATCGGATCAGATCGGAGAGGCTACCGATTGATGATCCTTGGTCTGGGTTTTAAAACATTGGTTGTCATATTATCAAATCACAGAATTCACATAGAAAAAGAGCCATAATGTCAACAATGGTAAACGGTTCAACAAGGCCTATTCTCATGCCTAATCTTACAGCTCCAACTACATGGGAAACCGGACGTAGTTACAGAGTTCAAACAGTTGGACGACAGCCCAACCCATAAACAGTCCATTTCACTCAACCGGACTGGAGAGGCTGCTGGTCCACGACCCAACCGGCTCATTCAGTCTTTAAAACATCGGTTGCCATACTACCAAATCACAGAATTGACGTAAAAAAGTATCAATGTCAACAACGGAAGAGAGTTCGGCAAAGGCCTGTTCTCATGCCTAGTCTTACAGCTCCAGAGTATACTTTTTGGCTCAAGCTTTTATAGCAAACATCGCTTTTCAAACTGAAGATGGATGGAACCAACAGGGGAAAAAAAGGCTAAAAATGTAGTTAGGGAGCTGGTGAAAGGAACCTTGTCAACAATCCAGCTGCGCACCAGCTGCACGAAGTAGAGGGCAAATGGGATTCCAGGCCCCAAAGCCTACTATAAAGTAAAGATCACTATATATTGTTGGCTGTGAAGCCAATTCTGAGCAAGCAACCAAAACCGTTGTGCCATTGCGGAAAGGAATATAGAAATAGCAAACATGACATAAATTTCATCAACACAGCATCTTCTGCAATAGTAGCAATACCAATAGGTCCAACCAGAGGCTTATTGTCAAGATACATAACCTTAATAAATATATTCCACCTTGAGAGAAATAGAAAAGACTTTATAAAGGTTAAGCTCTAAGATACTCCACCTAATGGTTGTACCACTTCTCAAACTGAGCCTCGTGACAATGTGGGTCTAGCCAATCCTTGGTAGAATCCTTTGACATGTTGACACCTGCTTTTCCACCACCCACAAGTTCTCTCAGATTCTCCAACTTATTCTCTCTTCCCGTCCCACTGATCCTGCTGTCGGCTTCCTTCAGTTTCTGCTTGAACCGCTGCTTACGACTGGAAGAGCTCAGCTCTTGCTGCTTTGATTGTGATGGAGGAGCTCCGTGGGGTCCCAGGTAAATATTCTCCTCTTTTTTAGCCTGTCCAAGTACAACAAGCATGTCAACAAGAAAGGATAAAAGCTTCAAAGTATTAGTAGTCCAGCATCTGCAGATGACTAAAAATTTAAAATTAAAATAAATAAATAAAAAAATCCTCTTCATGTCAACAAAATAAAGTTCTGCAGCTAACCTTTGGGGAAGATGGTTTTGAAACTTCTACTTCTGAAACATCAGTTCTACTGTGATCTGGGTCTCCTATTCCCAAGCTTGGAATCACGAAGTCATCATTGTCTAATAAATCATATCAGACCACAACAATGTCAAAATGTTTGAATACTTGAATAACTTCCACATACATGTTATACAATGGAACAACACCAAATCCACTAAAATTTACAGGTTTTGCTACATGAAAACTAAATGGTGTATGCTAAAAGAACTATAATTTTCCTTCAATACTAGAAAAAAAAGTAAGTTGTCATAAGGCAAGTATATAGTGCTTTTGGTAGGTAAAAGAGTTTGGTTCCATTAATTCTAAACCCCAAGGGCTGAAAAATCAACTTAATCAGTTACATATCACATAAAAATTGAGATTCTTGGCCCCTGCCACACAATAGGCACATACCACTTTCCTCAAGTGCTCCCCAGCTGGTTCACATGCAAGGAAGAATCTCGATTGACTTTGCAACCTATTGTTCTGTTTGGCCCTTCTCGCCTTTTCCCTATCTGACCCTTTTTCTACATGTCCTTTCTCTGCTACACTTTCCCCCCTCCTCCCACACCCACCCCAGAACAAGAAAAAACCCCATGCCCAATATGCAATGATCCCAAGCACAAAAATAAGGCAACGATATGAAATTTCAAATACATTCAGAAATTTAAAGAGAGAGAGAGAGAGAGAGAGAGGAAAAAGAGAGGAAAAACCCTTCTATTTTTCACTGTTTGGGGGCTAAGTAACTCAAAAATCAGTTTGAGTGCTGCATAATTCATAAATCAGGCAGAAGCATAAACACTTTTTTGAATGTTGGCATTTTTCACCGCATCACAGGAATAACCATTTTTGCTTTCAAAGGGGTAAAATGGTTTTAAAAAGGGGCAACATTACAGTGCTTTGACACACGCACAGGCGCGCGTGCACACAACATATATAAATCTCCCTAAAGGCGTCATAGTTGGGGTTGCTACACCTTGGGCCTAGGTGTACCTTTAATCCATTATTCCTGACCACGATTCATCTAAAGTTTCTTCCCAATCTCTGTATCAAAAGATGAGGTGCCCCTGTTCAACAAGGCATCGTAGCTGGGGGGTTGCCACACCTTGGGCGTAGGTCTACCTTTAACAGCTATGACCCCTTATTACTGGCCATGATCCATCCTGAGTCTCTTCCCAATCTCTGTCTCAAAAGATGAGGCCCTCCTGTCCAATTAGGCATCATAGCTGGGGGTCACTACATCTTGGGCCTAGGTGTACCTTTAATAACTATGATCCATTATTACTGCCCACGATCCATCTCAAGTTTCTTCTCAATTTCTGATTCAAAACTTGCGTTTCTAAATTCAATTCTTTCCTCTAAAAAGTTGTCCCCACTACTTCAAGGTCAAGCCTAACCCTCTCTAAATGATATAGAATGTCAGCATGGGAAAGCATTGAATTTTCTCCGTTGGTGTCAACGAAAACCGTTGGCTTAATTTACACGAGTTCTCTATTTTTCTAGAAGTCCAACCAATGATGTGTTGGAAGACAGTGACCCAAGTCAAAAAGCAAAAATGAAACCATTTAACAAAAGATTTCCTAATCAGGATCTCCACACATTTATAATCATCACAACAGATTTATTGGAATTAAAAAAAAAAAAAACCTCTATTAATAATGAAAACATAAAAGCAAATCACAATTAATATACCAAAAATACCCATAAAAATTATTGTCCAGTAAAGTGGCATTCATGTGATTTACAGATTTTTTTTTTTTCTCTTTTTTTGATAAAGTGTCATGCATAGTTTGTTGATGCTTTGATTGAATGAATCTGCAGATTCATTCAATCAAAGCATCAACAACCCATATCCTAGTAGAACAACTTCACACTTCTTATGGCTGCTCAGTAAAATGATGAAAAGAAAAGAAATTTCAGTTATCCAGGATCGGAGAAAATAAATCCCCATCTTTCTCTCTGTTTTCCCAGAAACCAAACAGACGGTTAGTGCAATATAAGAGAGATGCTATAATCCTCTTTATATAGAAATTAAACCTTAGCTTGGCTGCTCAGAAAAGCTTCAAAAGAACAAAAAGAGAATAAATTTAAACAACGCGGACCTAGATTAACAGAAATTGTTTATTTCCTCGGTTTTCTCAGGAACCAAACAGAAGGTAATGGCACACCCCATGTCTCCTTAGTTTTCCCGGGAACCAAACAGGATTGATGGGGAAAATGAGAGAAACGCCACATAATACATGACTAAATAGATCAAATTTACCTAGTGTCGCTGTAAAAGAATTAACTACTTGGACCCCCTCAGAGAACCAAAGTTGTCTCTTTTTCTCGATTTTCTCAGGAATAAACAGACATGTGTTGGAAAAAATGAGAAAAATATCATACCCCACTCGTCTTCTTCAATCGGAGGAGTGGTTTGGCCAGGAGACTGATCCATGGGATGCAGATGATCATGGATTTGAACGACCACGGGCGCAAAAGCCCAGAACTTGACGAATAACCACCGCTCAAAACCAAAACTTTTGTGATTCAAGTTATCAAAAAGACTGAAACGTAGCGTTTTATGTCTAAAAACTTTGTAGGAGAGAGTGCAGGGAAAAACCCTAACCCTAGGGCGGTCAGAGGGAGATTTCAAAGGGCATGTGATTTTTAGATGACGAAAATACCCTTTCTGGTCTCCGAGAGTTTGAGGGTAGTTTTGTCATTTTAGAAGAGCGAATTTGAGGATTTTGATATGGTAGGTGTGTAGGTGAGATCTATAATGTGTAGAGGAAATCGTGGCCGTAGATTTTGCTTCATTATGGATGCTGGGGTCTGATCAAGTGGGTCCAGTCATGATATTGTCCCTTTTTTTAAGATCTATGGTGGGGGAATATGATTGTGACTCTTTGAGTGTCTGACAGGCTATTATACTCATAGCTAGGGGCTCACTTTTAGTATTTAAAAAAAATAAAATATTTTAATTTTTCCTATCCAATTAAAAAAATTTAAAAATAAATAATAAGTTAAAAAAATTTAAAAATAACTTACGTATAATATAAAAATAAATTATTTTCAATAAAAAATTTTAAAAAAAAAAACAAATACCATTTTCCATTTAGAATTAGGTAAGAAAAAAAACAGAACTAAATATCTAAATTGATTTCATGTAGCTATATGTTCTATGTTATATATATTAATGTTTTTATTAAAAATGAAAAAATTTAAAGGTACAATAAATTATACACAGTTTTTATATTTTTACTAATGCTTTGTTTACATTATTACCCTTCCTTTCTAACATTCATGTCACATAAGATATGAACCATATAATGAAAAACCCTTTAGAATAATAAAGTTATTAATGTTTGAAAGGGTCCACAATATGTGGGCCCACATATTCTTTACCAGCCCCTTCAACCAAGTTTATGACTTTTTGAATACTACAATTCAAATATTACGTAGGTTGTCCAAGGCCTTCCATGGTAGTAAAGGCTTGCACAAGACCAAACACCACTATTCAGACATGCATGGATTCACCATCATGTACCCACTAGCAGGGTATGATGTTTTGGAAAATATTTTTCATTGAAATGATACGTGTGTGTGTGTGTGTGTATAAAATTGTTGAGAAGATAACCAACAGAACTAAACTAAGTGTCATAAATAAGGAATAATTGGAAGACTCCTACCAAGA